>NW_026700055.1:0-32812 GCF_030435755.1 Ochotona princeps
CAAATATTGGTTGTGAGAGCTAATTCAATCAAGGAAACACTGCATGTTGGTGAAGGGCATATGGAAGAAGGGTCAGCCGAGTGGTTCTTGTGGGAGAACAACTCCATTTGGCTCACTAACTTCACACACACATCAGGCTTCCAAGCAGCTCTCAAGGAAACTCAGTTTTCACACTCTATGCTTAGTGCCCTTTGAGTGCATTATCTAGAAAAGAACCTGGTAGAGCATCCCACACAAACGAATGCTCCACATGCGGGTTTCACATGCCACCAACTCCACATTCACAGGCAACTTCAGCGCCACAGCCGTTTTCAGATAGCCCTCAATGCAAAGGCTCTAGACGCAAATATTGGTGTGAGACCTAATTCAATCAAGGAAACACTGCATGTTGGTGAAGGGCATATTGAAGATGGATCAGCCGAGTGGTTCTTGTGGGAGAACAACTCCATTTGGCTCACTAACTTCACACACCATCAGGCTTCCAAGCAGCTCTCAAGGAAACTCAGTTTCTCACACTCTATGCTTAGTGCCCTTTGAGTGCATTATCTAGGAATGAACCTGGTAGAGCATCCCACACAAACGAATGCTCCACATGCGGGTTTCACATGCCACCAACTCCACATTCACAGGCAACTTCAGCGCCACAGCCGTTTTCAGATAGCCCTCAATGCAAAGGCTCTAGACGCAAATATTGGTGTGATGTGCTAATTCAATCAAGGAAACACTGCATGTTTGTGTGAAGGGCATATTGAAGAAGGATCAGCCGAGTGGTTCTTGTGGGGGGAGGAACAACTCCTTTTGGCTCACTAACTTCACACACCATCAGGCTTCAAGCAGCTCTCAAGGAAACTCAGTTTTCACACTCTATGCTAGTGCCCTTTGAGTGCATTATCTAGGAATGAACCTGGTAGAGCATCCACACAAACGAATGCCTCCACATGCGGGTTTCACATGACACCAACTCCACATTCACAGGCAACTTCAGCGCCACAGCCGTTTTCAGATAGCCCTCAATGCAAAGGCTCTAGACGCAAATATTGGTGTGAGAGCTAATTCAATCAAGGAAACACTGCATGTTGGTGAAGGGCATATTGAAGAAGGATCAGCCGAGTGGTTCTTGTGGGAGAACAACTCCTTTTGGCTCACTAACTTCACACACCATCAGGCTTCCAAGCAGCTCTCAAGGAAACTCAGTTTTCACACTCTATGCTTAGTGCCCTTTGAGTGCATTATCTAGGAATGAACCTGGTAGAGCATCCCACACAAACGAATGCTCCACATGCGGGTTTCACATGCCACCAACTCCACATTCACAGGCAACTTCAGCGCCACAGCCGTTTTCCGATAGCCCTCAATGCAAAGGCTCTAGACGCAAATATTGTGTGAGAGCTAATTCAATCAAGGAAACACTGCATGTCGGTGAAGGGCATATTGAAGAAGGATCAGCCGAGTGGTTCTTGTGGGAGAACAACTCCATTTGGCTCACTAACTTCACACACCATCAGGCTTCCAAGCAGCTCTCAAGGAAATCAGTTTTTCACACTCTATGCTTAGTGCCCTTTGAGTACCTACGACTGAAATGAAGCTTGGTGAGCATCCCACACAAACGAACGCTCCACATGCGGGTTTCACATGCCACCAACTCCATATTCTCAGGCAACTTCAGCGCCACAGCCGTTTTCAGATAGCCCTCAATGCCAAAGGCTCTAGACGCAAATATTGGTGTGAGAGCTAATTCAATCAAGGAAAACACTGCATGTTGGTGAAGCGCCATATTGAAGAAGGATCAGCCGAGTGGTTTTTTGTGGAGAACAACTCCATTTGGCTCACTAACTTCACACACCATCAGGCTTCCAAGCAGCTCTCAAGGAAACTCAGTTTTCACACTCATATGCTTAGTGCCCTTTGAGTGCATTATCTAGGAATGAACATGGTAGAGCATCCCACACAAACGAATGCTCCACATGCGGGTTTCACATGCCACCAACTCCACATTGACAGGCAACTTCAGCGCCACAGCCGTTTTCAGATAGCCCTCAATGCAAAGGCTCTAGACGCAAATATTGGTGTGAGAGCTAATTCAATCAAGAAAAACACTGCATGTTGGTGAAGGGCATATGGAAGAAGGGTCAGCCGTGTGGTTCTTGTGGGAGAACAACTCCATTTGGCTCACTAACTTCACACACCATCAGGCTTCCAAGCAGCTCTCAAGGAAACTCAGTTTTCACACTCTATGCTTAGTGCCGTTTGAGTGCATTATCTAGAAAAGAACCTGGTAGAGCATCCCACACAAACGAATGCTCCACATGCGGGTTTCACATGCCACCAACTCCACATTCACAGGCAACTTCAGCGCCACAGCCGTTTTCAGATAGCCCTCAATGCAAAGGCTCTAGACGCAAATATTGGTGTGAGAGCTAATTCAATCAAGGAAACACTGCATGTTGGTGAAGGGGCATATTGAAGAAGGATCAGCCGAGTGGTTCTTGTGGAGAACAACTCCATTTGCTCACTAACTTCACACACCATCAGGCTTCCAAGCAGCTCTCAAGGAACTCAGTTTTCACACTCTATGCTTAGTGCCCTTTGAGTGCCCAGGACTGAAATGAACCTGGTAGAGCATCCCACACAAACGAATGCTCCACATGCGGGTTTCACATGCCACCAACTCCACATTCACAGGCAACTTCAGCGCCACAGCCGTTTTCAGATAGCCCTCAATGCAAAGGCTCTAGACGCAAATATTGGTGTGAGAGCTAATTCAATCAAGGAAACACTGCATGTTGGTGAAGGGCATATTGAAGAAGGATCAGCCGAGTGGTTCTTGTGGGAGAACAACTCCTTTTGGCTCACTAACTTCACACACCATCAGGCTTCCAAGCAGCTCTCAAGGAAACTCAGTTTTCACACTCTATGCTTAGTGCCCTTTGACTGCATTATCTAGGAATGAACCTGGTAGAGCATCCACACACACGAATGCTCCACATGCGGGTTTCACATGCCACCAACATCCACATTCACAGGCAACTTCAGCGCCACAGCCGTTTTCAGATAGCCCTCAATGCAAAGGCTCTAGACGCAAATATTGGTGTGAGAGCTAATTCAATCAAGGAAACACTGCATTTGGTGAAGGGCATATTGAAGAAGGATCAGCCGAGTGGTTCTTGTGGGAGATACAACTCCATTTGGCTCACTAACTTCACACACCATCAGGCTTCCAAGCAGCTCTCAAGGAAACTCAGTTTTCACACTCTATGCTTAGTGCCCTTGAGTGCCCTAGGACTGAAATGAAGCTTGGTGAGCATCCCACACAAACGAATGCTCCCACATGCGGGTTTCAACATGCCCCAAACTCCATGTTCTCAGGCAACTTCAGCGCCACAGCCGTTTTCAGATAGCCCTCAATGCAAAGGCTCTAGACGCAAATATTGGTGTGAGAGCTAATTCAATCAAGGAAACACTGCATGTTGGTGAAGGGCATATGGAAGAAGGGTCAGCCGAGTGGTTCTTGTGGGAGAACCAACTCCATTTGGCTCACTAACTTCACACACCATCAGGCTTCCAAGCAGCTCTCAAGGAAACTCAGTTTTCACACTCTATGCTTAGTGCCCTTTGAGTGCATTATCTAGAAAAGAACTGGTAGAGCATCCCACACAACGAATGCTCCACATGCGGGTTTCACATGCCACCAACTCCACATTCACAGGGCAACTTCAGCGCCACAGCCGTTTTCAGATAGCCCTCAATGCAAAGGCTCTAGACGCAAATATTGGTGTGAGACCTAATTCAATCAAGAAACACTGCATGTTGGTGAAGGGCATATGAAGAAGGATCAGCCGAGTGGTTCTTGTGGAGAAACAACTCCATTTGGCTCACTAACTTCACACACCATCAGGCTTCCAAGCAGCTCTCAAGGAAACTCAGTTTTCACACTCTATGCTTAGTGCCCTTTGAGTGCCCAGGACTGAAATGAACCTGGTAGAGCATCCCACACAAACGAATGCTCCACATGCGGGTTTCACATGCCACCAAACTCCACATTCACAGGCAACTTCAGCGCCACAGCCGTTTTCAGATAGCCTCAATGCAAAGGCTCTAGACGCAAATATTGTGTGAGAGCTAATTCAATCAAGGAAACACTGCATGTTGGTGAAGGGCATATTGAAGAAGGATCAGCCGAGTGGTTCTTGTGGGAGAACAACTCCTTTTGGCTCACTAACTTCACACAACCATCAGGCTTCCAAGCAGCTCTCAAGGAAACTCAGTTTTCACACTCTATGCTTAGTGCCCTTTGAGTGCATTATCTAGGAATGAACCTGGTAGAGCATCCCACACAAACGAATGCTCCACATGCGGGTTTCACATGACACCAACTCCCACATTCACAGGCAACTCAGCGCCACAGCCGTTTTCAGATAGCCCTCAATGCAAAGGCTCTAGACGCAAATATTGGTGTGAGAGCTAATTCAATCAAGGAAACACTGCATGTGGTGAAGGGCATATTGAAGAAGGATCAGCGAGTGGTCTTGTGGGAGAACAACTCCTTTTGGCTCACTAACTTCACACACCATCAGGCTTCCAAGCAGCTCTCAAGGAAACTCAGTTTTCACACTCTATGCTTAGTGCCCTTTGAGTGCATTATCTAGGAATGAACCCTGGTAGAGCATCCCACACAAACGAATGCTCCCACATGCGGGTTCACATGCCACCAACTCCACATTCACAGGCAACTTCAGCGCCACAGCCGTTTTCCGATAGCCCTCAATGCAAAGGCTCTAGACGCAAATATTGGTGTGAGAGCTAATTCAATCAAGGAAACACTGCATGTCGGTGAAGGGCATATTGAAGAAGGATCAGCCGAGTGGTTCTTGTGGGAGAACAACTCATTTGGCTCACTAACTTCACACACCATCAGGCTTCCAAGCAGCTCTCAAGGAAATCAGTTTTCACACTCTATGCTTAGTGCCCTTTGAGTACCCTACAACTGAAATGAAGCTTGGTGAGCATCCCACACAAACGAACGCTCCACATGCGGGTTTCACATGCCACCAACTCCATATTCTCAGGCAACTTCAGCGCCACAGCCGTTTTCAGATAGCCCTCAATGCAAAGGCTCTAGACGCAAATATTGGTGTGAGAGCTAATTCAATCAAGGAAACACTGCATGTTGGTGAAGCGCATATTGAAGAAGGATCAGCGAGTGGTTTTTTTGTGGGAGAACAACTCCATTTGGCTCACTAACTTCACACACCATCAGGCTTCCAAGCAGCTCTCAAGGAAACTCAGTTTTCACACTCTATGCTTAGTGCCCTTTGAGTGCATTATCTAGGAATGAACATGGTAGAGCATCCCACACAAAAGAATGCTCCACATGCGGGTTTCACATGCCACCAACTCCACATTCACAGGCAACTTCAGCGCCACAGCCGTTTTCAGATAGCCCTCAATGCAAAGGCTCTAGACGCAAATATTGGTGTGAGAGCTAATTCAATCAAGGAAACACTGCATGTTGGTGAAGGGCATATGGAAGAAGTGTCAGCCGAGTGGTTCTTGTGGGAGAACAACTCCATTTGGCTCACTAACTTCACACACCATCAGGCTTCCAAGCAGCTCTCAAGGAAACTCAGTTTTCACACTCTATGCTTAGTGCCGTTTGAGTGCATTATCTAGAAAAGCACCTGGTAGAGCATCCCACACAAAGGAATGCTCCACATGCGGGTTTCACATGCCACCAACTCCACATTCACAGGCAACTTCAGCGCCACAGCCGTTTTCAGATAGCCCTCAATGCAAAGGCTCTAGACGCAAATATTGGTGTGAGAGCTAATTCAATCAAGGAAACACTGCATGTTGGTGAAGGGCATATTGAAGAAGGATCAGCCGAGTGGTTCTTGTGGGAGAACAACTCCTTTTGGCTCACTAACTTCACACACCATCAGGCTTCCAAGCAGCTCTCAAGGAAACTCAGTTTTCACACTCTATGCTTAGTGCCCTTTGACTGCATTATCTAGGAATGAACCTGGTAGAGCATCCCACACAAACGAATGCTCCACATGCGGGTTTCACATGCCACCAACTCCACATTCACAGGCAACTTCAGCGCCACAGCCGTTTTCAGATAGCCCTCAATGCAAAGGCTCTAGACGCAAATATTGGTGTGAGAGCTAATTCAATCAAGGAAACACTGCATGTTGGTGAAGGGCATATTGAAGAAGGATCAGCCGAGTGGTTCTTGTGGGAGAACAACTCCATTTGGCTCACTAACTTCACACACCATCAGGCTTCCAAGCAGCTCTCAAGGAAACTCAGTTTTCACACTCTATGCTTAGTGCCCTTTGAGTGCCTAGGACTGAAATGAAGCTTGGTGAGCATCCCACACAAACGAATGCTCCACATGCGGGTTTCACATGCCCCAAACTCCATGTTCTCAGGCAACTTCAGCGCCACAGCCGTTTTCAGATAGCCCTCAATGCAAAGGCTCTAGACGCAAATATTGGTGTGAGAGCTAATTCAATCAAGGAAACACTGCATGTTGGTGAAGGGGCATATGGAAGAAGGGTCAGCCGAGTGGTTCTTGTGGGAGAACAACTCCATTTGGCTCACTAACTTCTCACACCATCAGGCTTCCAAGCAGCTCTCAAGGAAACTCAGTTTTCACACTCTATGCTTAGTGCCCTTTGAGTGCATTATCTAGAAAGAACCTGGTAGAGCATCCCACACAAACGAATGCTCCACATGCGGGTTTCACATGCCACCAACTCCACATTCACAGGCAACTTCAGCGCCACAGCCGTTTTCAGATAGCCCTCAATGCAAAGGCTCTAGACGCAAATATTGGTGTGAGAGCTAATTCAATCAAGGAAACACTGCATGTTGGTGAAGGGCATATTGAAGAAGGATCAGCCGAGTGGTTCTTGTGGGAGAACAACTCCATTTGGCTCACTAACTTCACACACCATCAGGCTTCCAAGCAGCTCTCAAGGAAACTCAGTTTTCACACTCTATGCTTAGTGCCCTTTGAGTGCCCAGGACTGAAATGAACCTGGTAGAGCATCCCACACAAACGAATGCTCCACATGCGGGTTTCACATGCCACCAACTCCACATTCACAGGCAACTTCAGCGCCACAGCCGTTTTCAGATAGCCCTCAATGCAAAGGCTCTAGACGCAAATATTGGTGTGAGAGCTAATTCAATCAAGGAAACACTGCATGTTGGTGAAGGGCATATTGAAGAAGGATCAGCCGAGTGGTTCTTGTGGGAGAACAACTCCTTTTGGCTCACTAACTTCACACACCATCAGGTTTCCAAGCAGCTCTCAAGGAAACTCAGTTTTCACACTCTATGCTTAGTGCCCTTTGAGTGCATTATCTAGGAATGAACCTGGTAGAGCATCCCACACAAACGAATGCTCCACATGCGGGTTTCACATGCCACCAACTCCACATTCACAGGCAACTTCAGCGCCACAGCCGTTTTCAGATAGCCCTCAATGCAAAGGCTCTAGACGCAAATATTGGTGTGAGAGCTAATTCAATCAAGGAAACACTGCATGTTGGTGAAGGGCATATTGAAGAAATATCAGTTGAGTCGTTTTTTGTGGGAGAACAACTCCATTTGGCTCACTTACTTCACACACCATCAGGCTTCCAAGCAGCTCTCAAGGAAACTCAGGTTTCACACTCTATGCTTAGTGCCCTTTGAGTGCATTATCTAGGAATGAACCTGGTAGAGCATCCCACACAAACGAATGCTCCACATGCGGTTTTCACATGCCACCAACTCCACATTCACAGGCAACTTCAGCGCCACAGCCGTTTTTAGATAGCCCTCAATGCAAAGGCTCTAGACGCAAATATTGGTGTGAGAGCTAATTCAATCAAGGAAACACTGCATGTTGGTGAAGGGCATATTGAAGAAGGATCAGCCGAGTGGTTCTTGTGGGAGAACAACTCCATTTGGCTCACTAACTTCACACACCATCAGGCTTCCAAGCAGCTCTCAAGGAAACTCAGTTTTCACACTCTATGCTTAGTGCCCTTTGAGTACCTACGACTGAAATGAAGCTTGGTGAGCATCCCACACAAACGAATGCTCCACATGCGGGTTTCACATGCCACCAACTCCATATTCTCAGGCAACTTCAGCGCCACAGCCGTTTTCAGATAGCCCTCAATGCAAAGGCTCTAGACGCAAATATTGGTGTGAGAGCTAATTCAATCAAGGAAACACTGCATGTTGGTGAAGGGCATATTGAAGAAGGATCAGCTGAGTGGTTTTTTGTGGGAGAACAACTCCATTTGGCTCACTAACTTCACACACCATCAGGCATCCAAGCAGCTCTCAAGGAAACTCAGTTTTCACACTCTATGCTTAGTGCCCTTTGAGTGCATTATCTAGGAATGAACCTGGTAGAGCATCCCACACAAACGAATGCTCCACATGCGGGTTTCACATGCCACCAACTCCACATTCACAGGCAACTTCAGCGCCACAGCCGTTTTCAGATAGCCCTCAATGCAAAGGCTCTAGACGCAAATATTGGTGTGAGAGCTAATTCAATCAAGGAAACACTGCATGTTGGTGAAGGGCATATTGAAGAAGGATCAGCCGAGTGGTTCTTGTGGGAGAACAACTCCATTTGGCTCACTAACTTCACACACCATCAGGCTTCCAAGCAGCTCTCAAGGAAACTCAGTTTTCACACTCTATGCTTAGTGCCCTTTGAGTGCATTATCTAGGAATGAACCTGGTAGAGGATCCCACACAAAGGAATGCTCCACATGCGGGTTTCACATGCCACCAACTCCACATTCACAGGCAACTTCAGCGCCACAGCCGTTTTAGATAGCCCTCAATGCAAAGGCTCTAAACGCAAATATTGGTGTGAGAGTTAATTCAATCAAGGAAACACTGCATGTTGGTGAAGGGCATATTGAAGAAGGATCAGCCGAGTGGTTCTTGTGGGAGAACAACTCCATTTGGCTCACTAACTTCACACACCATCAGGCTTCCAAGCAGCTCTCAAGGAAACTCAGTTTTCACACTCTATGCTTAGTGCCCTTTGAGAACCTAGGACTGAAATGAAGCTTGCTGAGCATCCCACACAAACGAATGCTCCACATGCGGGTTTCACATGCCACCAACTCCATATTCTCAGGCAACTTCAGCGCCACAGCCGTTTTCAGATAGCCCTCAATGCAAAGGCTCTAGACGCAAATATTGGTGTGAGAGCTAATTCAATCAAGGAAACACTGCATGTTGGTGAAGGGCATATTGAAGAAGGATCAGCTGAGTTGTTTTTTGTGGGAGAACAACTCCATTTGGCTCACTAACTTCACACACCATCAGGCATCCAAGCAGCTCTCAAGGAAACTCAGTTTTCACACTCTATGCTTAGTGCCCTTTGAGTGCATTATCTAGGAATGAACCTGGTAGAGCATCCCACACAAACGAATGCTCCACATGCGGGTTTCACATGCCACCAACTCCACATTCACAGGCAACTTCAGCGCCACAGCCGTTTTCAGATAGCCCTCAATGCAAAGGCTCTAGACGCAAATATTGGTGTGAGAGCTAATTCAATCAAGGAAACACTGCATGTTGGTGAAGGGCATATTGAAGAAGGATCAGCCGAGTGGTTCCTGTGGGAGAACAACTCCATTTGGCTCACTAACTTCACACACCATCAGGCTTCCAAGCAGCTCTCAAGGAAACTCAGTTTTCACACTCTGTGCTTAGTGCCCTTTGAGTACCTACGACTGAAATGAAGCTTGGTGAGCATCCCACACAAAGGAATGCTCCACATGCGGGTTTCACATGCCACCAACTCCACATTCACAGGCAACTTCAGCGCCACAGCCGTTTTCAGATAGCCCTCAATGCAAAGGCTCTAGACGCAAATATTGGTGTGAGAGCTAATTCAATCAAGGAAACACTGCATGTTGGTGAAGGGCATATTGAAGAAGGATCAGCCGAGTGGTTCCTGTGGGAGAACAACTCCATTTGGCTCACTAACTTCACACACCATCAGGCTTCCAAGCAGCTCTCAAGGAAACTCAGTTTTCACACTCTGTGCTTAGTGCCCTTTGAGTACCTACGACGGAAATGAAGCTTGGTGAGCATCCCACACAAACGAATGCTCCACATGCGGGTTTCACATGCCACCAACTCCACATTCACAGGCAACTTCAGCGCCACAGCCGTTTTCAGATAGCCCTCAATGCAAAGGCTCTAGACGCCAATATTGGTGTGAGAGCTAATTCAATCAAGGAAACACTGCATGTTGGTGAAGGGCATATTGAAGAAGGATCAGCCGAGTGGTTCTTGTGGGAGAACAACTCCATTTGGCTCACTAACTTCACACACCATCAGGCTTCCAAGCAGCTCTCAAGGAAACTCAGTTTTCACACTCTATGCTTAGTGCCCTTTGAGTGCATTATCTAGGAATGAACCTGGTAGAGCATCCCACACAAACGAATGCTCCACATGCGGGTTTCACATGCCACCAACTCCACATTCACAGGCAACTTCAGCGCCACAGCCGTTTTCAGATAGCCCTCAATGCAAAGGCTCTAGACGCAAATATTGGTGTGAGAGTTAATTCAATCAAGGAAACACTGCATGTTGGTGAAGGGCATATTGAAGAAGGATCAGCCGAGTGGTTCTTGCGGGAGAACAACTCCATTTGGCTCACTAACTTCACACACCATCAGGCTTCCAAGCAGCTCTCAAGGAAACTCAGTTTTCACACTCTATGCTTAGTGCCCTTTGAGTGCATTATCTAGGAATGAACCTGGTAGAGCATCCCACACAAACGAATGCTCCACATGCGGGTTTCACATGCCACCAACTCCACATTCACAGGCAACTTCAGCGCCACAGCCGTTTTCAGATAGCCCTCAATGCAAAGGCTCTAGACGCAAATATTGGTGTGAGAGTTAATTCAATCAAGGAAACACTGCATGTTGGTGAAGGGCATATTGAAGAAGGATCAGCCGAGTGGTTCTTGCGGGAGAACAACTCCATTTGGCTCACTAACTTCACACACCATCAGGCTTCCAAGCAGCTCTCAAGGAAACTCAGTTTTCACACTCTATGCTTAGTGCCCTTTGAGAACCTAGGACTGAAATGAAGCTTGGTGAGCATCCCACACAAACGAATGCTCCACATGCGTGTTTCACGTGCCACCAATTCCATATTCTCAGGCAACTTCAGCGCCACAGCCGTTTTCAGATAGCCCTCAATGCAAAGGCTCTAGACGCAAATATTGGTGTGAGAGCTAATTCAATCAAGGAAACACTGCATGTTGGTGAAGGGCATATTGAAGAAGGATCAGCTGAGTGGTTTTTTGTGGGAGAACAACTCCATTTGGCTCACTAACTTCACACACCATCAGGCATCCAAGCAGCTCTCAAGGAAACTCAGTTTTCACACTCTATGCTTAGTGTCCTTTGAGTGCATTATCTAGGAATGAACCTGGTAGAGCATCCCACACAAACGAATGCTCCACATGCGGGTTTCACATGCCACCAACTCCACATTCTCACGCAACTTCAGCGCCACAGCCGTTTTCAGATAGCCCTCAATGCAAAGGCTCTAGACGCAAATATTGGTGTGAGAGCTAATTCAATCAAGGAAACACTGCATGTTGGTGAAGGGCATATTGAAGAAGGATCAGCCGAGTGGTTCTTGTGGGAGAACAACTCCATTTGGCTCACTAACTTCACACACCATCAGGCTTCCAAGCAGCTCTCAAGGAAACTCAGTTTTCACACTCTATGCTTAGTGCCCTTTGAGTGCATTATCTAGGAATGAACCTGGTAGAGCATCCCACACAAACGAATGCTCCACATGCGGGTTTCACATGCCACCAACTCCACATTCACAGGCAACTTCAGCGCCACAGCCGTTTTCAGATAGCCCTCAATGCAAAGGCTCTAGACGCAAATATTGGTGTGAGAGTTAATTCAATCAAGGAAACACGGCATGTTGGTGAAGGGCATATTGAAGAAGGATCAGCCGAGTTGTTCTTGTGGGAGAACAACTCCATTTGGCTCACTAACTTCACACACCATCAGGCTTCCAAGCAGCTCTCAAGGAAACTCAGTTTTCACACTCTATGCTTAGTGCCCTTTGACAACCTAGGACTGAAATGAAGCTTGGTGAGCATCCCACACAAACGAATGCTCCACATGCGGGTTTCACATGCCACCAACTCCATATTCTCAGGCAACTTCAGCGCCACAGCCGTTTTCAGATAGCCCTCAATGCAAAGGCTCTAGACGCAAATATTTGTGTGAGAGCTAATTCAATCAAGGAAACACTGCATGTTGGTGAAGGGCATATTGAAGAAGGATCAGCTGAGTGGTTTTTTGTGGGAGAACAACTCCATTTGGCTCACTAACTTCACACACCATCAGGCATCCAAGCAGCTCTCAAGGAAACTCAGTTTTCACACTCTATGCTTAGTGCCCTTTGAGTGCATTATCTAGGAATGAACCTGGTAGAGCATCCCACACAAACGAATGCTCCACATGCGGGTTTCACATGCCACCAACTCCACATTCACAGGCAACTTCAGCGCCACAGCCATTTTCAGATAGCCCTCAATGCAAAGGCTCTAGACGCAAATATTGGTGTGAGAGCTAATTCAATCAAGGAAACACTGCATGTTGGTGAAGGGCATATTGAAGAAGGATCAGCCGAGTGGTTCTTGTGGGAGAACAACTCCATTTGGCTCACTAACTTCACACACCATCAGGCTTCCCAGCAGCTCTCAAGGAAACTCAGTTTTCACACTCTATGCTTAGTGCCCTTTGAGTGCATTATCTAGGAATGAACCTGGTAGAGGATCCCACACAAAGGAATGCTCCACATGCGGGTTTCACATGCCACCAACTCCACATTCACAGGCAACTTCAGCGCCACAGCCGTTTTGAGATAGCCCTCAATGCAAAGGCTCTAGACGCAAATATTGGTGTGAGAGTTAATTCAATCAAGGAAACACTGCATGTTGGTGAAGGGCATATTGAAGAAGGATCAGCCGAGTGGTTCTTGTGGGAGAACAACTCCATTTGGCTCACTAACTTAACACAATCAGGCTTCCAAGCAGCTCTCAAGGAAACTCAGTTTTCACACTCTATGCTTAGTGCCCTTTGAGAACCTAGGACTGAAATGTAGCTTGGTGAGCATCCCACACAAACGAATGCTCCACATGCGGGTTTCACATGCCACCAACTCCATATTCTCAGGCAACTTCAGCGCCACAGCCGTTTTCAGATAGCCCTCAATGCAAAGGCTCTAGACGCAAATATTGGTGTGAGAGCTAATTCAATCAAGGAAACACTGCATGTTGGTGAAGGGCATATTGAAGAAGGATCAGCTGAGTGGTTTTTTGTGGGAGAACAACTCCATTTGGCTCACTAACTTCACACACCATCAGGCATCCAAGCAGCTCTCAAGGAAACTCAGTTTTCACACTCTATGCTTAGTGCCCTTTGAGTGCATTATCTAGGAATGAACCTGGTAGAGCATCCCACACAAACGAATGCTCCACATGCGGGTTTCACATGCCACCAACTCCACATTCACAGGCAACTTCAGCGCCACAGCCGTTTTCAGATAGCCCTCAATGCAAAGGCTCTAGACGCAAATATTGGTGTGAGAGCTAATTCAATCAAGGAAACACTGCATGTTGGTGAAGGGCATATTGAAGAAGGATCAGCCGAGTGGTTCCTGTGGGAGAACAACTCCATTTGGCTCACTAACTTCACACACCATCAGGCTTCCAAGCAGCTCTCAAGGAAACTCAGTTTTCACACTCTGTGCTTAGTGCCCTTTGAGTACCTACGACTGAAATGAAGCTTGGTGAGCATCCCACACAAACGAATGCTCCACATGCGGGTTTCACATGCCACCAACTCCACATTCACAGGCAACTTCAGCGCCACAGCCGTTTTCAGATAGCCCTCAATGCAAAGGCTCTAGACGCAAATATTGGTGTGAGAGCTAATTCAATCAAGGAAACACTGCATGTTGGTGAAGGGCATATTGAAGAAGGATCAGCAGAGTGGTTCTTGTGGGAGAACAACTCCATTTGGCTCACTAACTTCACACACCATCAGGCTTCCAAGCAGCTCTCAAGGAAACTCAGTTTTGACACTCTATGCTTAGTGCCCTTTGTGTGCCTAGGACTGAAATGAAGCTTGGTGAGCATCCCACACAAAGGAATGCTCCACATGCGGGTTTCACATGCCACCAACTCCACATTCACAGGCAACTTCAGCGCCACAGCCGTTTTCAGATAGCCCTCAATGCAAAGGCTCTAGACGCAAATATTGGTATGAGAGCTAATTCAATCAAGGAAACACTGCATGTTGGTTAAGGGCATATTGAAGAAGGATCAGCCGAGTGGTTCTTGTGGGAGAACAACTCCATTTGGCTCACTAACTTCACACACCATCAGGCTTCCAAGCAGCTCTCAAGGAAACTCAGTTTTCACACTCTATGCTTAGTGCCCTTTGAGTGCATTATCTAGGAATGAACCTGGTAGAGCATCCCACACAAACGAATGCTCCACATGCGGGTTTTCACATGCCACCAACTCCACATTGACAGGCAACTTCAGCGCCACAGCCGTTTTCAGATAGCCCTCAATGCAAAGGCTCTAGACGCAAATATTGGTGTGAGAGCTAATTCAATGAAGGAAACACTGCATGTCGGTGAAGGGCATATTGAAGAAGGATCAGCCGAGTGGTTCCTGTGGGAGAACAACTCCATTTGGCTCACTAACTTCACACACCATCAGGCTTCCAAGCAGCTCTCAAGGAAACTCAGTTTTCACACTCTGTGCTTAGTGCCCTTTGAGTACCTACGACTGAAATGAAGCTTGGTGAGCATCCCACACAAACGAATGCTCCACATGCGGGTTTCACATGCCACCAACTCCATATTCTCAGGCAACTTCAGCGCCACAGCCGTTTTCAGATAGCCCTCAATGCAAAGGCTCTAGACGCAAATATTGGTGTGAGAGCTAATTCAATCAAGGAAACACTGCATTTGGTGAAGGGCATATTGAAGAAGGATCAGCCGAGTGGTTCTTGTGGGAGAACAACTCCATTTGGCTCACTAACTTCACACACCATCAGGCTTCCAAGCAGCTCTCAACGAAACTCAGTTTTCACACTCTATGCTTAGTGCCCTTTGAGTGCATTATCTAGAAATGAACCTGGTAGAGCATCCCACACAAACGAATGCTCCACATGCGGGTTTCACATGCCACCAACTCCACATTCACAGGCAACTTCAGCGCCACTGCCGTTTTCAGATAGCCCTCAATGCAAAGGCTCTAGACGCAAATATTGGTGTGAGAGCTAATTCAATCAAGGAAACACTGCATGTTGGTGAAGGGCATATTGAAGAAGGATCAGCCGAGTGGTTCTTGTGGGAGAACAACTCCATTTGGCTCACTAACTTCACACACCATCAGGCTTCCAAGCAGCTCTCAAGGAAACTCAGTTTTCACACTCTATGCTTAGTGCCCTTTGAGTACCTACGACTGAAATGAAGCTTGCTGAGAATCCCACACAAACGAATGCTCCACATGCGGGTTTCACATGCCACCAACTCCATATTCTCAGGCAACTTCAGCGCCACTGCCGTTTTCAGATAGCCCTCAATGCAAAGGGTCTAGACGCAAATATTGGTGTGAGAGCTAATTCAATCAAGGAAACACTGCATGTTGGTGAAGGGCATATTGAAGAAGGATCAGCTGAGTGGTTTTTTGTGGGAGAACAACTCCATTTGGCTCACTAACTTCACACACCATCAGGCTTCCAAGCAGCTCTCAAGGAAACTCAGTTTTCACACTCTATGCTTAGTGCCCTTTGAGTGCATTATCTAGGAATGAACCTGGTAGAGCATCCCACACAAACGAATGCTCCACATGCGGGTTTCACATGCCACCAACTCCACATTCACAGGCAACTTCAGCGCCACAGCCGTTTTCAGATAGCCCTCAATGCAAAGGCTCTAGACGCAAATATTGGTGTGAGAGCTAATTCAATCAAGGAAACACTGCATGTTGGTGAAGGGCATATTGAAGAAGGATCAGCCGAGTGGTTCTTGTGGGAGAACAACTCCATTTGGCTCACTAACTTCACACACCATCAGGCTTCCAAGCAGCTCTCAAGGAAACTCAGTTTTCACACTCTTTGCTTAGTGCCCTTTGAGTGCATTATCTAGGAATGAACATGGTAGAGCATCCCACACAAACGAATGCTCCACATGCGGGTTTCACATGCCACCAACTCCACATTCACAGGCAACTTCAGCGCCACAGCCGTTTTCAGATAGCCCACAATGCAAAGGCTCTAGATGCAAATATTGGTGTGAGAGCTAATTCAATCAAGGAAACACTGCATGTTGGTGAAGGGCATATTGAAGAAGGATCAGCCGAGTGGTTCTTGTGGGAGAACAACTCCATTTGGCTCACTAACTTCACACACCATCAGGCTTCCAAGCAGCTCTCAAGGAAACTCAGTTTTCACACTCTATGCTTAGTGCCCTTTGAGTACCTACGACTGAAATGAAGCTTGGTGAGCATCCCACACAAACGAACGCTCCACATGCGGGTTTCACATGCCACCAACTCCATATTCTCAGGCAACTTCAGCGCCACAGCCGTTTTCAGATAGCCCTCAATGCAAAGGCTCTAGACGCAAATATTGGTGTGAGAGCTAATTCAATCAAGGAAACACTGCATGTTGGTGAAGGGCATATTGAAGAAGGATCAGCTGAGTGATTTTTTGTGGGAGAACAACTCCATTTGGCTCACTAACTTCACACACCATCAGGCTTCCAAGCAGCTCTCAAGGAAACTCAGTTTTCACACTCTATGCTTAGTGCCCTTTGAGTGCATTATCTAGGAATGAACCTGGTAGAGCATCCCACACAAACGAATGCTCCACATGCGGGTTTCACATGCCACCAACTCCACATTCACAGGCAACTTCAGCGCCACAGCCGTTTTCAGATAGCCCTCAATGCAAAGGCTCTAGACGCAAATATTGGTGTGAGAGCTAATTCAATCAAGGAAACACTGCATGTTGGTGAAGGGCATATTGAAGAAGGATCAGCCGAGTGGTTCTTGTGGGAGAACAACTCCATTTGGCTCACTAACTTCACACACCATCAGGCTTCCAAGCAGCTCTCAAGGAAACTCAGTTTTCACACTCTATGCTTAGTGCCCTTTGAGTGCATTATCTAGGAATGAACCTGGTAGAGCATCCCACACAAACGAATGCTCCACATGCGGGTTTCACATGCCACCAACTCCACATTCACAGGCAACTTCAGCGCCACAGCCGTTTTCAGATAGCCCTCAATGCAAAGGCTCTAGACGCAAATATTGGTGTGAGAGCTAATTCAATCAAGGAAACACTGCATGTTGGTGAAGGGCATATTGAAGAAGGATCAGCCGAGTGGTTCTTGTGGGAGAACAACTCCATTTGGCTCACTAACTTCACACACCATCAGGCTTCCAAGCAGCTCTCAAGGAAACTCAGTTTTCACACTCTATGCTTAGTGCCCTTTGAGTGCATTATCTAGGAATGAACCTGGTAGAGCATCCCACACAAACGAATGCTCCACATGCGGGTTTCACATGCCACCAACTCCACATTCACAGGCAACTTCAGCGCCACAGCCGGTTTCAGATAGCCCTCAATGCAAAGGCTCTAGACGCAAATATTGGTGTGAGAGCTAATTCAATCAAGGAAACACTGCATGTTGGTGAAGGGCATATTGAAGAAGGATCAGCCGAGTGGTTCTTGTGGGAGAACAACTCCATTTGGCTCACTAACTTCACACACCATCAGGCTTCCAAGCAGCTCTCAAGGAAACTCAGTTTTCACACTCTATGCTTAGTGCCCTTTGAGTGCCTAGGACTGAAATGAACCTGGTAGAGGATCCCACACAAAGGAATGCTCCACATGCGGGTTTCACATGCCACCAACTCCACATTCACAGGCAACTTCAGCGCCACAGCCGTTTCAGATAGCCCTCAATGCAAAGGCTCTAGACGCAAATATTGGTGTGAGAGCTAATTCAATCAAGGAAACACTGCATGTTGGTGAAGGGCATATTGAAGAAGGATCAGCCGAGTGGTTCTTGTGGGAGAACAACTCCTTTTGGCTCACTAACTTCACACACCATCAGGCTTCCAAGCAGCTCTCAAGGAAATCAGTTTTCACACTCTATGCTTAGTGCCCTTTGAGTACCTACGACTGAAATGAAGCTTGGTGAGCATCCCACACAAACGAACGCTCCACATGCGGGTTTCACATGCCACCAACTCCATATTCTCAGGCAACTTCAGCGCCACAGCCGTTTTCAGATAGCCCTCAATGCAAAGGCTCTAGACGCAAATATTGGTGCTGAGAGCTAATTCAATCAAGGAAACACTGCATGTTGGTGAAGCGCATATTGAAGAAGGATCAGCTGAGTGGTTTTTTTGGGAGAACAACTCCATTTGGCTCACTAACTTCACACACCATCAGGCTTCCAAGCAGCTCTCAAGGAAACTCAGTTTTCACACTCTATGCTTAGTGCCCTTTGAGTGCATTATCTAGGAATGAACCTGGTAGAGCATCCCACACAAACGAATGCTCCAGATGCGGGTTTCACATGCCACCAACTCCACATTGACAGGCAACTTCAGCGCCACAGCCGTTTTCAGATAGCCCTCAATGCAAAGGCTCTAGACGCAAATATTGGTGTGAGAGCTAATTCAATCAAGGAAACACTGCATGTTGGTGAAGGGCATATGGAAGAAGGGTCAGCCGAGTGGTTCTTGTGGGAGAACAACTCCATTTGGCTCACTAACTTCACACACCATCAGGCTTCCAAGCAGCTCTCAAGGAAACTCAGTTTTCACACTCTATGCTTAGTGACCTTTGAGTGCACTATCTAGAAAAGAACCTGGTAGAGCATCCCACACAAACGAATGCTCCACATGCGGGTTTCACATGCCACCAACTCCACATTCACAGGCAACTTCAGCGCCACAGCCGTTTTCAGATAGCCCTCAATGCAAAGGCTCTAGACGCAAATATTGGTGTGAGAGCTAATTCAATCAAGGAAACACTGCATGTTGGTGAAGGGCATATTGAAGAAGGATCAGCCGAGTGGTTCTTGTGGGAGAACAACTCCATTTGGCTCACTAACTTCACACACCATCAGGCTTCCAAGCAGCTCTCAAGGAAACTCAGTTTTCACACTCTATGCTTAGTGCCCTTTGAGTGCCCAGGACTGAAATGAACCTGGTAGAGCATCCCACACAAACGAATGCTCCACATGCGGGTTTCACATGCCACCAACTCCACATTCACAGGCAACTTCAGCGCCACAGCCGTTTTCAGATAGCACTCAATGCAAAGGCTCTAGACGCAAATATTGGTGTGAGAGCTAATTCAATCAAGGAAACACTGCATGTTGGTGAAGGGCATATTGAAGAAGGATCAGCCGAGTGGTTCTTGTGGGAGAACAACTCCTTTTGGCTCACTAACTTCACACACCATCAGGCTTCCAAGCAGCTCTCAAGGAAACTCAGTTTTCACACTCTATGCTTAGTGCCCTTTGAGTGCATTATCTAGGAATGAACCTGGTAGAGCATCCCACACAAACGAATGCTCCACATGCGGGTTTCACATGCCACCAACTCCACATTCACAGGCAACTTCAGCGCCACAGCCGTTTTCAGATAGCCCTCAATGCAAAGGCTCTAGACGCAAATATTGGTGTGAGAGCTAATTCAATCAAGGAAACACTGCATGTTGGTGAAGGGCATATTGAAGAAGGATCAGCCGAGTGGTTCTTGTGGGAGAACAACTCCATTTGGCTCACTAACTTCACACACCATCAGGCTTCCAAGCAGCTCTCAAGGAAACTCAGTATTCACACTCTAGGCTTAGTGCCCTTTGAGTGCATTATCTAGGAATGAACCTGGTAGAGCATCCCACACAAACGAATGCTCCACATGCGGGTTTCACATGCCACCAACTCCACATTCACAGGCAACTTCAGCGCCACAGCCGTTTTCAGATAGCCCTCAATGCAAAGGCTCTAGACGCAAATATTGGTGTGAGAGCTAATTCAATCAAGGAAACACTGCATGTTGGTGAAGGGCATATTGAAGAAGGATCAGCCGAGTGGTTCTTGTGGGAGAACAACTCCATTTGGCTCACTAACTTCACACACCATCAGGCTTCCAAGCAGCTCTCAAGGAAACTCAGTTTTCACACTCTATGCTTAGTGCCCTTTGAGTGCCTAGGACTGAAATGAACCTGGTAGAGCATCCCACACAAACGAATGCTCCACATGCGGGTTTCACATGCCACCAACTCCACATTCACAGGCAACTTCAGCGCCACAGCCGTTTTCAGATAGCCCTCAATGCAAAGGCTCTAGACGCAAATATTGGTGTGAGAGCTAATTCAATCAAGGAAACACTGCATGTTGGTGAAGGGCATATTGAAGAAGGGTCAGCCGAGTGGTTCTTGTGGGAGAACAACTCCTTTTGGCTCACTAAATTCACACACCATCAGGCTTCCAAGCAGCTCTCAAGGAAATCAGTTTTCACACTCTATGCTTAGTGCCCTTTGAGTACCTACGACTGAAATGAAGCTTGGTGAGCATCCCACACAAACGAACGCTCCACATGCGGGTTTCACATGCCACCAACTCCATATTCTCAGGCAACTTCAGCGCCACAGCCGTTTTCAGATAGCCCTCAATGCAAAGGCTCTAGACGCAAATATTGGTGTGAGAGCTAATTCAATCAAGGAAACACTGCATGTTGGTGAAGCGCATATTGAAGAAGGATCAGCTGAGTGGTTTTTTTGGGAGAACAACTCCATTTGGCTCACTAACTTCACACACCATCAGGCTTCCAAGCAGCTCTCAAGGAAACTCAGTTTTCACACTCTATGCTTAGTGCCCTTTGAGTGCATTATCTAGGAATGAACATGGTAGAGCATCCCACACAAACGAATGCTCCACATGCGGGTTTCACATGCCACCAACTCCACATTGACAGGCAACTTCAGCGCCACAGCCGTTTTCAGATAGTCCTCAATGCAAAGGCTCTAGACGCAAATATTGGTGTGAGAGCTAATTCAATCAAGGAAACACTGCATGTTGGTGAAGGGCATATGGAAGAAGGGTCAGCCGAGTGGTTCTTGTGGGAGAACAACTCCATTTGGCTCACTAACTTCACACACCATCAGGCTTCCAAGCAGCTCTCAAGGAAACTCAGTTTTCACACTCTATGCTTAGTGACCTTTGAGTGCATTATCTAGAAAAGAACCTGGTAGAGCATCCCACACAAACGAATGCTCCACATGCGGGTTTCACATGCCACCAACTCCACATTCACAGGCAACTTCAGCGCCACAGCCGTTTTCAGATAGCCCTCAATGCAAAGGCTCTAGACGCAAATATTGGTGTGAGAGCTAATTCAATCAAGGAAACACTGCATGTTGGTGAAGGGCATATTGAAGAAGGATCAGCCGAGTGGTTCTTGTGAGAGAACAACTCCATTTGGCTCACTAACTTCACACACCATCAGGCTTCCAAGCAGCTCTCAAGGAAACTCAGTTTTCACACTCTATGCTTAGTGCCCTTTGAGTGCCCAGGACTGAAATGAACCTGGTAGAGCATCCCACACAAACGAATGCTCCACATGCGGGTTTCACATGCCACCAACTCCACATTCACAGGCAACTTCAGCGCCACAGCCGTTTTCAGATAGCCCTCAATGCAAAGGCTCTAGACGCAAATATTGGTGTGAGAGCTAATTCAATCAAGGAAACACTGCATGTTGGTGAAGGGCATATTGAAGAAGGATCAGCCGAGTGGTTCTTGTGGGAGAACAACTCCTTTTGGCTCACTAACTTCACACACCATCAGGTTTCCAAGCAGCTCTCAAGGAAACTCAGTTTTCACACTCTATGCTTAGTGCCCTTTGAGTGCCCAGGACTGAAATGAACCTGGTAGAGCATCCCACACAAACGAATGCTCCACATGCGGGTTTCACATGCCACCAACTCCACATTCACAGGCAACTTCAGCGCCACAGCCGTTTTCAGATAGCCCTCAATGCAAAGGCTCTAGACGCAAATATTGGTGTGAGAGCTAATTCAATCAAGGAAACACTGCATGTTGGTGAAGGGCATATTGAAGAAATATCAGCTGAGTCGTTTTTTGTGGGAGAACAACTCCATTTGGCTCACTTACTTCACACACCATCAGGCTTCCAAGCAGCTCTCAAGGAAACTCAGTTTTCACACTCTATGCTTAGTGCCCTTTGAGGGCATTATCTAGGAATGAACCTGGTAGAGGATCCCACACAAAGGAATGCTCCACATGCGGGTTTCACATGCCACCAACTCCACATTCACAGGCAACTTCAGCGCCACAGCCGTTTTAGATAGCCCTCAATGCAAAGGCTCTAAACGCAAATATTGGTGTGAGAGTTAATTCAATCAAGGAAACACTGCATGTTGGTGAAGGGCATATTGAAGAAGGATCAGCCGAGTGGTTCTTGTGGGAGAACAACTCCATTTGGCTCACTAACTTCACACACCATCAGGCTTCCAAGCAGCTCTCAAGGAAACTCAGTTTTCACACTCTATGCTTAGTGCCCTTTGAGAACCTAGGACTGAAATGAAGCTTGCTGAGCATCCCACACAAACGAATGCTCCACATGCGGGTTTCACATGCCACCAACTCCATATTCTCAGGCAACTTCAGCGCCACAGCCGTTTTCAGATAGCCCTCAATGCAAAGGCTCTAGACGCAAATATTGGTGTGAGAGCTAATTCAATCAAGGAAACACTGCATGTTGGTGAAGGGCATATTGAAGAAGGATCAGCTGAGTGGTTTTTTGTGGAGAACAACTCCATTTGGCTCACTAACTTCACACACCATCAGGCATCCAAGCAGCTCTCAAGGAAACTCAGTTTTCACACTCTATGCTTAGTGCCCTTTGAGTGCATTATCTAGGAATGAACCTGGTAGAGCATCCCACACAAACGAATGCTCCACATGCGGGTTTCACATGCCACCAACTCCACATTCACAGGCAACTTCAGCGCCACAGCCGTTTTCAGATAGCCCTCAATGCAAAGGCTCTAGACGCAAATATTGGTGTGAGAGCTAATTCAATCAAGGAAACACTGCATGTTGGTGAAGGGCATATTGAAGAAGGATCAGCCGAGTGGTTCCTGTGGGAGAACAACTCCATTTGGCTCACTAACTTCACACACCATCAGGCTTCAAGCAGCTCTCAAGGAAACTCAGTTTTCACACTCTGTGCTTAGTGCCCTTTGAGTACCTACGACTGAAATGAAGCTTGGTGAGCATCCCACACAAAGGAATGCTCCACATGCGGGTTTCACATGCCACCAACTCCACATTCACAGGCAACTTCAGCGCCACAGCCGTTTTCAGATAGCCCTCAATGCAAAGGCTCTAGACGCAAATATTGGTGTGAGAGCTAATTCAATCAAGGAAACACTGCATGTTGGTGAAGGGCATATTGAAGAAGGATCAGCCGAGTGGTTCCTGTGGGAGAACAACTCCATTTGGCTCACTAACTTCACACACCATCAGGCTTCCAAGCAGCTCTCAAGGAAACTCAGTTTTCACACTCTGTGCTTAGTGCCCTTTGAGTACCTACGACTGAAATGAAGCTTGGTGAGCATCCCACACAAACGAATGCTCCACATGCGGGTTTCACATGCCACCAACTCCACATTCACAGGCAACTTCAGCGCCACAGCCGTTTTCAGATAGCCCTCAATGCAAAGGCTCTAGACGCCAATATTGGTGTGAGAGCTAATTCAATCAAGGAAACACTGCATGTTGGTGAAGGGCATATTGAAGAAGGATCAGCCGAGTGGTTCTTGTGGGAGAACAACTCCATTTGGCTCACTAACTTCACACACCATCAGGCTTCCAAGCAGCTCTCAAGGAAACTCAGTTTTCACACTCTATGCTTAGTGCCCTTTGAGTGCATTATCTAGGAATGAACCTGGTAGAGCATCCCACACAAACGAATGCTCCACATGCGGGTTTCACATGCCACCAACTCCACATTCACAGGCAACTTCAGCGCCACAGCCGTTTTCAGATAGCCCTCAATGCAAAGGCTCTAGACGCAAATATTGGTGTGAGAGTTAATTCAATCAAGGAAACACTGCATGTTGGTGAAGGGCATATTGAAGAAGGATCAGCCGAGTGGTTCTTGCGGGAGAACAACTCCATTTGGCTCACTAACTTCACACACCATCAGGCTTCCAAGCAGCTCTCAAGGAAACTCAGTTTTCACACTCTATGCTTAGTGCCCTTTGAGAACCTAGGACTGAAATGAAGCTTGGTGAGCATCCCACACAAACGAATGCTCCACATGCGTGTTTCACGTGCCACCAATTCCATATTCTCAGGCAACTTCAGCGCCACAGCCGTTTTCAGATAGCCCTCAATGCAAAGGCTCTAGACGCAAATATTGGTGTGAGAGCTAATTCAATCAAGGAAACACTGCATGTTGGTGAAGGGCATATTGAAGAAGGATCAGCTGAGTGGTTTTTTGTGGGAGAACAACTCCATTTGGCTCACTAACTTCACACACCATCAGGCATCCAAGCAGCTCTCAAGGAAACTCAGTTTTCACACTCTATGCTTAGTGTCCTTTGAGTGCATTATCTAGGAATGAACCTGGTAGAGCATCCCACACAAACGAATGCTCCACATGCGGGTTTCACATGCCACCAACTCCACATTCTCACGCAACTTCAGCGCCACAGCCGTTTTCAGATAGCCCTCAATGCAAAGGCTCTAGACGCAAATATTGGTGTGAGAGCTAATTCAATCAAGGAAACACTGCATGTTGGTGAAGGGCATATTGAAGAAGGATCAGCCGAGTGGTTCTTGTGGGAGAACAACTCCATTTGGCTCACTAACTTCACACACCATCAGGCTTCCAAGCAGCTCTCAAGGAAACTCAGTTTTCACACTCTATGCTTAGTGCCCTTTGAGTGCATTATCTAGGAATGAACCTGGTAGAGCATCCCACACAAACGAATGCTCCACATGCGGGTTTCACATGCCACCAACTCCACATTCACAGGCAACTTCAGCGCCACAGCCGTTTTCAGATAGCCCTCAATGCAAAGGCTCTAGACGCAAATATTGGTGTGAGAGCTAATTCAATCAAGGAAACACTGCATGTTGGTGAAGGGCATATTGAAGAAGGATCAGCCGAGTGGTTCTTGTGGGAGAACAACTCCATTTGGCTCACTAACTTCACACACCATCAGGCTTCCAAGCAGCTCTCAAGGAAACTCAGTTTTCACACTCTATGCTTAGTGCCCTTTGAGTGCATTATCTAGGAATGAACCTGGTAGAGCATCCCACACAAACGAATGCTCCACATGCGGGTTTCACATGCCACCAACTCCACATTCACAGGCAACTTCAGCGCCACAGCCGTTTTCAGATAGCCCTCAATGCAAAGGCTCTAGACGCAAATATTGGTGTGAGAGTTAATTCAATCAAGGAAACACTGCATGTTGGTGAAGGGCATATTGAAGAAGGATCAGCCGAGTGGTTCTTGTGGGAGAACAACTCCATTTGGCTCACTAACTTCACACACCATCAGGCTTCCAAGCAGCTCTCAAGGAAACTCAGTTTTCACACTCTATGCTTAGTGCCCTTTGACAACCTAGGACTGAAATGAAGCTTGGTGAGCATCCCACACAAACGAATGCTCCACATGCGGGTTTCACATGCCACCAACTCCATATTCTCAGGCAACTTCAGCGCCACAGCCGTTTTCAGATAGCCCTCAATGCAAAGGCTCTAGACGCAAATATTTGTGTGAGAGCTAATTCAATCAAGGAAACTCTGCATGTTGGTGAAGGGCATATTGAAGAAGGATCAGCTGAGTGGTTTTTTGTGGGAGAACAACTCCATTTGGCTCACTAACTTCACACACCATCAGGCATCCAAGCAGCTCTCAAGGAAACTCAGTTTTCACACTCTATGCTTAGTGCCCTTTGAGTGCATTATCTAGGAATGAACCTGGTAGAGCATCCCACACAAACGAATGCTCCACATGCGGGTTTCACATGCCACCAACTCCACATTCACAGGCAACTTCAGTGCCACAGCCATTTTCAGATAGCCCTCAATGCAAAGGCTCTAGACGCAAATATTGGTGTGAGAGCTAATTCAATCAAGGAAACACTGCATGTTGGTGAAGGGCATATTGAAGAAGGATCAGCCGAGTGGTTCTTGTGGGAGAACAACTCCATTTGGCTCACTAACTTCACACACCATCAGGCTTCCAAGCAGCTCTCAAGGAAACTCAGTTTTCACACTCTATGCTTAGTGCCCTTTGAGTGCATTATCTAGGAATGAACCTGGTAGAGGATCCCACACAAAGGAATGCTCCACATGCGGGTTTCACATGCCACCAACTCCACATTCACAGGCAACTTCAGCGCCACAGCCGTTTTCAGATAGCCCTCAATGCAAAGGCTCTAGACGCAAATATTGGTGTGAGAGTTAATTCAATCAAGGAAACACTGCATGTTGGTGAAGGGCATATTGAAGAAGGATCAGCCGAGTGGTTCTTGTGGGAGAACAACTCCATTTGGCTCACTAACTTCACACACCATCAGGCTTCCAAGCAGCTCTCAAGGAAACTCAGTTTTCACACTCTATGCTTAGTGCCCTTTGAGAACCTAGGACTGAAATGAAGCTTGGTGAGCATCCCACACAAACGAATGCTCCACATGCGGGTTTCACATGCCACCAACTCCATATTCTCAGGCAACTTCAGCGCCACAGCCGTTTTCAGATAGCCCTCAATGCAAAGGCTCTAGACGCAAATATTGGTGTGAGAGCTAATTCAATCAAGGAAACACTGCATGTTGGTGAAGGGCATATTGAAGAAGGATCAGCTGAGTGGTTTTTTGTGGGAGAACAACTCCATTTGGCTCACTAACTTCACACACCATCAGGCATCTAAGCAGCTCTCAAGGAAACTCAGTTTTCACACTCTATGCTTAGTGCCCTTTGAGTGCATTATCTAGGAATGAACCTGGTAGAGCATCCCACACAAACGAATGCTCCACATGCGGGTTTCACATGCCACCAACTCCACATTCACAGGCAACTTCAGCGCCACAGCCGTTTTCAGATAGCCCTCAATGCAAAGGCTCTAGACGCAAATATTGGTGTGAGAGCTAATTCAATCAAGGAAACACTGCATGTTGGTGAAGGGCATATTGAAGAAGGATCAGCCGAGTGGTTCCTGTGGGAGAACAACTCCATTTGGCTCACTAACTTCACACACCATCAGGCTTCCAAGCAGCTCTCAAGGAAACTCAGTTTTCACACTCTGTGCTTAGTGCCCTTTGAGTACCTACGACTGAAATGAAGCTTGGTGAGCATCCCACACAAACGAATGCTCCACATGCGGGTTTCACATGCCACCAACTCCACATTCACAGGCAACTTCAGCGCCACAGCCGTTTTCAGATAGCCCCTCAATGCAAAGGCTCTAGACGCAAATATTGGTGTGAGAGCTAATTCAATCAAGGAAACACTGCATGTTGGTGAAGGGCATATTGAAGAAGGATCAGCCGAGTGGTTCTTGTGGGAGAACAACTCCATTTGGCTCACTAACTTCACACACCATCAGGCTTCCAAGCAGCTCTCAAGGAAACTCAGTTTTGACACTCTATGCTTAGTGCCCTTTGTGTGCCTAGGACTGAAATGAAGCTTGGTGAGCATCCCACACAAAGGAATGCTCCACATGCGGGTTTCACATGCCACCAACTCCACATTCACAGGCAACTTCAGCGCCACAGCCGTTTTCAGATAGCCCTCAATGCAAAGGCTCTAGACGCAAATATTGGTATGAGAGCTAATTCAATCAAGGAAACACTGCATGTTGGTTAAGGGCATATTGAAGAAGGATCAGCCGAGTGGTTCTTGTGGGAGAACAACTCCATTTGGCTCACTAACTTCAACACACCATCAGGCTTCCAAGCAGCTCTCAAGGAAACTCAGTTTTCACACTCTATGCTTAGTGCCCTTTGAGTGCATTATCTAGGAATGAACCTGGTAGAGCATCCCACACAAACGAATGCTCCACATGCGGGTTTTCACATGCCACCAACTCCACATTGACAGGCAACTTCAGCGCCACAGCCGTTTTCAGATAGCCCTCAATGCAAAGGCTCTAGACGCAAATATTGGTGTGTGAGAGCTAATTCAATGAAGGAAACACTGCATGTCGGTGAAGGGCATATTGAAGAAGGATCAGCCGAGTGGTTCCTGTGGGAGAACAACTCCATTTGTGCTCACTAACTTCACACACCATCAGGCTTCCAAGCAGCTCTCAAGGAAACTCAGTTTTCACACTCTGTGCTTAGTGCCCTTTGAGTACCTACGACTGAAAGGAAGCTTGGTGAGCTTCCCACACAAACGAATGCTCCACATGCGGGGTTTCACATGCCACCAACTCCATATTCTCAGGCAACTTCAGCGCCACAGCCGTTTTCAGATAGCCCTCAATGCAAAGGCTCTAGACGCAAATATTGGTGTGAGAGCTAATTCAATCAAGGAAACACTGCATTTGGTGAAGGGCATATTGAAGAAGGGATCAGCCGAGTGGTTCTTGTGGGAGAACAACTCCATTTGGCTCACTAACTTCACACACCATCAGGCTTCCAAGCAGCTCTCAACGAAACTCAGTTTTCACACTCTATGCTTAGTGCCCTTTGAGTGCATTATCTAGAAATGAACCTGGTAGAGCATCCCACACAAACGAATGCTCCACATGCGGGTTTCACATGCCAACCAACTCCACATCTACAGGCAACTTCAGCGCCACTGCCGTTTTCAGATAGCCCTCAATGCAAAGGCTCTAGACGCAAATATTGGTGTGAGAGCTAATTCAATCAAGGAAACACTGCATGTTGGTGAAGGGCATATTGAAGAAGGATCAGCCGAGTGGTTCCTGTGGGAGAACAACTCCATTTGGCTCACTAACTTCACACACCATCAGGCTTCCAAGCAGCTCTCAAGGAAACTCAGTTTTCACACTCTATGCTTAGTGCCCTTTGAGTACCTACGAGTGAAATGAAGCTTGCTGAGAATCCCACACAAAACGAATGCTCCACATTGCGGGTTTCACATGCCACCAAACTCCATATTCTCAGGCAACTTCAGCGCCACTGCCGTTTTCAGATAGCCCTCAATGCAAAGGGTCTAGACGCAAATATTGGTGTGAGAGCTAATTCAATCAAGGAAACACTGCATGTTGGTGAAGGGCATATTGAAGAAGGATCAGCTGAGTGGTTTTTTGTGGGAGAACAACTCCATTTGGCTCACTAACTTCACACACCATCAGGCTTCCAAGCAGCTCTCAAGGAAACTCAGTTTTCACACTCTATGCTTAGTGCCCTTTGAGTGCATTATCTAGGAATGAACCTGGTAGAGCATCCCACACAAACGAATGCTCCACATGCGGGTTTCACATGCCACCAACTCCACATTCACAGGCAACTGTCAGCGCCACAGCCGTTTTTCAGATAGCCCTCAATGCAAAGGCTCTAGACGCAAATATTGGTGTGAGAGTTAATTCAATCAAGGAAACACTGCATTTGGTGAAGGGCATATTGAAGAAGGATCAGCCGAGTGGTTCTTGTGGGAGAACAACTCCATTTGGCTCACTAACTTCACACACCATCAGGCTTCCAAGCAGCTCTCAAGGAAACTCAGTTTTCACACTCTTTGCTTAGTGCCCTTTGAGTGCATTATCTAGGAATGAACATGGTAGAGCATCCCACACAAACGAATGCTCCACATGCGGGTTTCACATGCCACCAACTCCACATTCACAGGCAACTTCAGCGCCACAGCCGTTTTCAGATAGCCCACAATGCAAAGGCTCTAGACGCAAATATTGGTGTGAGAGCTAATTCAATCAAGGAAACACTGCATGTTGGTGAAGGGCATATTGAAGAAGGATCAGCCGAGTGGTTCTTGTGGGAGAACAACTCCATTTGGCTCACTAACTTCACACACCATCAGGCTTCCAAGCAGCTCTCAAGGAAACTCAGTTTTCACACTCTATGCTTAGTGCCCTTTGAGTACCTACGAGTGAAATGAAGCTTGCTGAGAATCCCACACAAACGAATGCTCCACATGCGGGTTTCACATGCCACCAACTCCATATTCTCAGGCAACTTCAGCGCCACTGCCGTTTTCAGATAGGCCCTCAATGCAAAGGGTCTAGACGCAAATATTGGTGTGAGAGCTAATTCAATCAAGGAAACACTGCATGTTGGTGAAGGCATATTGAAGAAGGATCAGCTGAGTGGTTTTTTTGTGGGAGAACAACTCCATTTGGCTCACTAACTTCACACACCATCAGGCTTCCAAGCAGCTCTCAAGGAAACTCAGTTTTCACACTCTATGCTTAGTGCCCTTTGAGTGCATTATCTAGGAATGAACCTGGTAGAGCATCCCACACAAACGAATGCTCCACATGCGGGTTTCACATGCCACCAACTCCACATTCACAGGCAACTTCAGCGCCACAGCCGTTTTCAGATAGCCTCAATGCAAAGGCTCTAGACGCAAATATTGGTGTGAGAGTTAATTCAATCAAGGAAACACTGCATTTGGTGAAGGGCATATTGAAGAAGGAATCAGCCGAGTGGATCTTGTGGGAGAACAACTCCATTTGGCTCACTGACTTCACACACCATCAGGCTGACAAGCAGCTCTCAAGGCAAACTACTGTTTTCACAACTCTATGCTTAAGTGCCCTTTGAGTGCATTGTCCTAGGAATGGCAGTGTGGTAGAGCATCCCACACAAACGAATGCTCCACATGCGGGTTTCACATGCCACCAACTCCACATTCAAAGCCACTTCAGCGCCACAGCACGTTTTCAGCTAGCCCTAAATAGCAAAGGCTCTAGACTGCAAATGTTGGCTGTAGAGAGCTAATTCCATCAAGGCAACACTGCATGTTGGCTGAAGGGCATATTGAAAGAAGGAATCAGCCGAGTGGATCTTGTGGGAGAACAACTCCATTTGGGCTCACTGACTTCACACACCCATCAGGCTGACAAGCAAGCTCTCAAGGCAAACTCACGTTTTCACGACTCTATGCTTAAGATGCCCGTTTGAGTACATACGTCCTGAATGCAAGCTTGGTGAGCATCCCCACACAAACGAAAGCTCCACATGCGGGTTTCACATGCCACCAACTCCATCATTCTCAGGAAACCACTTCAGCGCCAAAGCACGTTTTCAGCTAGCCCTAAATGCAAAGGGCTCTAGACGCAATATTGGCTGTGAAGAGCTAATTCAATCAAGGCAAACACTGCATGTTGGCTGAATGGGCATATTGAAGAAGGAATCAGCCTGAGTGGATCTTTGTGTGGGAGAACAACTCCATTTGGCTCACTAACTTCACACACCATCAGGCTTCCAAGCAGCTCTCAAGGCAAACTACGTTTTCACACGTCTATGCTTAGTGCCTTTGAGTGCATTATCCTAGGAATGACCTGGTTAGAGCATTCCCACACAAAACGAATGCTCCACATGCGGTCTTTCACAATGCCACCAACTCCACATTCACAGCACCACATTCAGCGCCAACAGCCGTTTTCAGATAGCCCTCAATGCAAAGGCTCTAGACGCAAATATGGTTGTGAAGAGCTAATTCCAATCAAGGCAACACTGCATGTTGCTGATTTTGCACATTGAAGAAGAATCAGCCGAGTGGTCTTGTGGGAGAACAACTCCATTTGGCTCACTGACTTCACACACCATCAGGCTGACAGGCAGCTCTCAAGCAAACTCAGATTTCGTGCACCTATGCTTAATGCTGTTTGAGTGCATTGTCCTGAAGGGGCGGTTGGTTAGCATCCCACACAAACGAAGGCTCCATAGGTGGGTTTCACATGCCACCAACTCCACATTCAGAAACCACTTCAGCGCCAAAGCCCTTTTCAGCTAGCCCTAAATACAAAGGCTCTAGACGCAGATGTTGCTGTAAGAGCTAATTCCATCAAGCAACACTGCATGTTGTTGAATGGCATATTGAAGAAGAATCAGCGAGTGGTTCTTGTGGGAGAACAACTCCATTTGGCTCACTGAATTCACACACCATCAGGCTGACAGGCAGCTCTCAAGCAAACTACGTGTTCACACACTATGCTTAATGCCGTTTGAGGGCATTGTCCTGAAAGGCAGGTTGGTGAGCAATCCCACACAAACAAAGGCTCCACAGGCGGGTTTCACATGCCACCAACTCCACATTCAGAAACCACTTCAGGCGCCAAAGCCCTTTTCCCCTAGCTCTCAATGCAAAGGCTCTAGACGCAGATGTTGCTGTAAGAGCTAATTCCATCAAGCAACACTGAATGTTGCTGAATTGCATATTGTAGAAGAATCAGCCGAGTGGTTCTTGTGGGAGAACAACTCCATTTGGCTCACTGACTTCACACTACAATCAGGCTGAAAGGCAGCTCTCAAGCAAACTACGGGGTTCACACAACTATGCTTAATGCCGTTTGAGTGCATTGTCCTGAAGGGCAGCTTGGTGAGCATCCCACACAAACGAAGGCTCCACAGGGCGGGTTTCACATGCCACCAAACTCCACATTCAGAAACCACTTCAGTCGCCAAAGCCCTTTCAAGGCTAGCCCCTAAATACAAAG
>NW_026700056.1:0-67797 GCF_030435755.1 Ochotona princeps
TGCAGTGTTTCCTTGATTGAATTAGCTCTCACACCAATATTTTCGCCTAGAGCCTTTGCATTGAGGGCTATCTGAAAATGGCTTTGGCGCTGAAGTTGTCTGTGAATGTGGAGTTGGTGGCATGTGAAACCCGCATGTGGAGCATTGGTTTGTGTGGGATGCTCTACCAGGTTCATTCCTACATAATGCACTCAAAGGGCATTAAGCCTAGAGTGTGAAAACTGAGTTTCCTTGAGAGCTGCTTGGAAGCCTGATGGTGTGTGAAGTTAGTGAGCCAAATGGAGTTGTTCCCCCACAAGAACCACTCGGCTGATTCTTCTTCAATATGCGCTTCACCAACATGCAGTGTTTCCTTGATTGAATTAGCTCTCACACCAATATTTGCGCCTAGAGCCTTTGCATTGAGAGCTATCTGAAAATGGCTTTGGGCGCTGAAGTTGTCTGTGAATGTGGAGTTGGTGGCATGTGAAACCCGCATGTGGAGCATTGGTTTGTGTGGGATGCTCTAGCCAGGGTTCATTCCTAGATAATGCACTCAAAGGGCATTAAGCCTAGAGTGTGAAAACTGAGTTTCCTTGAGAGCTGCATGGAAGCCTGATGGTGTGTGAAGTTAGTGAGCCAAATGGAGGTGTTCTCCCACAAGAACCACTCGCCTGATTCTTCTTCAATATGCGCTTCACCAACATGCAGTGTTTCCTTGATTGAATTAGCTCTCACACCAATATTTGCACCTAGAGCCTTTGCATTGAGGGCTATCTGAAAATGGCTTTGGCGCTGAAGTTGTCTGTGAATGTGGAGTGGTGGCATGTGAAACCCGCATGTGGAGCATTGGTTTGTGTGGGATGCTCTACCAGGTTCATTCCTACATAATGCACTCAAAGGGCATTAAGCCTAGAGTGTGAAAACTGAGTTTCCCTTGAGAGCTGCATGGAAGCCTGATGGTGTGTGAAGTTAGTGAGCCAAATGGAGTTGTTCTCCCACAAGAACCACTTGGCTGATTCTTCTTCAATATGCGCTTCACCAACATGCAGTGTTTCCTTGATTGAATTAGCTCTCACACCAATATTTCGGCCTAGAGCCTTTGCATTGAGGGCTATCTGAAAATGGCTTTGGCGCTGAAGTTGTCTGTGAATGTGGAGTTGGTGGCATGTGAAACCCGCATGTGGAGCATTGGTTTTGTGTGGGATGCTCAACCAGGTGCATTTCATTCCTAGGCACTCAAAGGGCATTAAGCCTAGAGTGTGAAAACTGAGTTTCCTTGAGAGCTGCTTGGAAGCCTGATGGTGTGTGAAGTTAGTGAGCCAAATGGAGTTGTTCTCCCACAAGAACCACTCGGCTGATTCTTCTTCAATATGCGCTTCACCCAACATGCAGTGTTTCCTTGATTGAATTAGCTCTCACACCAATATTTTCGCCTAGAGCCTTTGCATTGAGGGCTATCTGAAAATGGCTTTGGCGCTGAAGTTGTCTGTGAATGTGGAGTTGGTGGCATGTGAAACCCGCATGTGGAGCATTGGTTTGTGTTGGATGCTCTACCAGGTTCATTCCTACATAATGCACTCAAAGGGCATTAAGCCTAGAGTGTGAAAACTGAGTTTCCTTGAGAGCTGCTTGGAAGCCTGATGGTGTGTGAAGTTAGTGAGCCAAATGGAGTTGTTCTCCCACAAGAACCACTCGGCTGATTCTTCTTCAATATGCGCTTCACCAACATGCAGTGTTTCCTTGATTGAATTAGCTCTCACACCAATATTTGGGCCTAGAGCCTATGCATTGAGGGCTATCTGAAAATGGCTTTGGCGCTGAAGTTGTCTGTGAATGTGGAGTTGGGTGGCATGTGAAACCCGCATGTGGAGCATTGGTTTGTGTGGGATGCTCTACCAGGTGCATTTCATTCCTAGGCACTCAAAGTGGCATTAAGCCTAGAGTGTGAAAACTGAGTTTCCTTGAGAGCTGCTTGGAAGCCTGATGGTGTGTGAAGTTAGTGAGCCAAATGGAGTTGTTCTCCCACAAGAACCACTCGGCTGATTCTTCTTCAATATGCGCTTCACCAACATGCAGTGTTTCCTTGATTGAATTAGCTCTCACACCAATATTTGCGCCTAGAGCCTTTGCATTGAGGGCTATCTGAAAATGGCTTTGGCGCTGAAGTTGTCTGTGAATGTCGGAGTTGGTGGCATGTGAAACCCGCATGTGGAGCATTGGTTTGTGTGGGATGCTCTACCAGGTTCATTCCTAGATAATGCACTCAAAGGGCACTAAGCATAGAGTGTGAAAACTGAGTTTCCTTGAGAGCTGCTTGGAAGCCTGATGGTGTGTGAAGTTAGTGAGCCAAATGGAGTTGTTCTCCCACAAGAACCACTCGGCTGGTTCTTCTTCAATATGCGCTTCACCAACATGCAGTGTTTCCTTGATTGAATTAGCTCTCACACCAATATTTGCGCCTAGAGCCTTTGCATTGAGGGCTATCTGAAAATGGCTGTGGCGCTGAAGTTGTCTGTGAATGTGGAGTTGGTGGCATGTGAAACCCGCATGTGGAGCATTGGTTTGTGTGGGATGCTCTACCAGGTTCATTCCTAGATAATGCACTCAAAAGGGCACTAAGCATAGAGTGTGAAAACTGAGTTTCCTTGAGAGCTGCTTGGAAGCCTGATGGTGTGTGAAGTTAGTGAGCCAAATGGAGTTGTTCCCCCACAAGAACCACTCGGCTGATTCTTCTTCAATATGCGCTTCACCAACATGCAGTGTTTCCTTGATTGAATTAGCTCTCACACCAATATTTTCGCCTAGAGCCTTTGCATTGAGGGCTATCTGAAAATGGCTTTGGCGCTGAAGTTGTCTGTGAATGTGGAGTTGGTGGCATGTGAAACCCGCATGTGGAGCATTGGTTTGTGTGGGATGCTCTACCAGATTCATTCCCTACATAATGCACTCAAAGGGCATTAAGCCTAGAGTGTGAAAACTGAGTTTCCTTGAGAGCTGCTTGGAAGCCTGATGGTGTGTGAAGTTAGTGAGCCAAATGGAGTTGTTCTCCCACAAGAACCACTCGGCTGGATTCTTCTTCAATATGCGCTTCACCAACATGCAGTGTTTCCTTGATTGAATTAGCTCTCACACCAATATTTGTGCCTAGAGCCTTTGCATTGAGGGCTATCTGGAAATGGCTTGGCGCTGAAGTTGTCTGTGAATGTGGAGTTGGTGGCATGTGAAACCCGCATGTGGAGCATTGGTTTGTGTGGGATGCTCTACCAGGTTCATTTCATTCCTAGGCACTCAAAGGGCATTAAGCCTAGAGTTTGAAAACTGAGTTTCCTTGAGAGCTGCTTGGAAGCCTGATGGTGTGGTGAAGTTAGTGAGCCCAAATGGAGTTGTTCTCCCACAAGAACCACTCGGCTGATTCTTCTTCAATATGCGCTTCACCAACATGCAGTGTTTCCTTGATTGAATTAGCTCTCACACCAATATTTTCGCCTAGAGCCTTTGCATTGAGGCCTATCTGAAAATGGCTTTGGGCGCTGAAGTTGTCTGTGAATGTGGAGTTGGTGGCATGTGAAACCCGCATGTGGAGCATTGGTTTGTGTGGGATGCTCTACCAGGTTCATTCCTACATAATGCACTCAAAGGGCATTAAGCCTAGAGTGTGAAAACTGAGTTTCCTTGAGAGCTGCTTGGAAGCCTGATGGTGTGTGAAGTTAGTGAGCCAAATGGAGTTGTTCCCCCACAAGAACCACTCGGCTGATTCTTCTTCAATATGCGCTTCACCAACATGCAGTGTTTCCTTGATTGAATTAGCTCTCACACCAATATTTGCGCCTAGAGCCTTTGCATTGAGAGCTATCTGAAAATGGCTTTGGCGCTGAAGTTGTCTGTGAATGTGGAGTTGGTGGCATGTGAAACCCCGCATGTGGAGCATTGGTTTGTGTGGGATGCTCTACCAGGTTCATTCCTAGATAATGCACTCAAAGGGCATTAAGCCTAGAGGTGTGAAAACTGAGTTTCCTTGAGAGCTGCATGGAAGCCTGATGGTGTGTGAAGTTAGTGAGCCAAATGGAGGTGTTCTCCCACAAGAACCACTCGCCTGATTCTTCTTCAATATGCGCTTCACCAACATGCAGTGTTTCCTTGATTGAATTAGCTCTCACACCAATATTTGCACCTAGAGCCTTTGCATTGAGGGCTATCTGAAAATGGCTTTGGCGCTGAAGTTGTCTGTGAATGTGGAGTTGGTGGCATGTGAAACCCGCATGTGGAGCATTGGTTTGTGTGGGATGCTCTACAGGTTCATTCCTACATAATGCACTCAAAGGGCATTAAGCCTAGAGTGTGAAAACTGAGTTTCCTTGAGAGCTGCATGGAAGCCTGATGGTGTGTGAAGTTAGTGAGCCAAATGGAGTTGTTCTCCCACAAGAACCACTTGGCTGATTCTTCTTCAATATGCGCTTCACCAACATGCAGTGTTTCCTTGATTGAATTAGCTTCTCACACCAATATTTCGGCCTAGAGCCTTTTGCATTGAGGGGCTATCTGAAAATGGCTTTGGCGCTGAAGTTGTCTGTGAATGTGGAGTTGGTGGCATGTGAAACCCGCATGTGGAGCATTGGTTTGTGTGGGATGCTCAACCAGGTGCATTTCATTCCTAGGCACTCAAAGGGCATTAAGCCTAGAGTGTGAAAACTGAGTTTCCTTGAGAGCTGCTTGGAAAGCCTGATGGTGTGTGAAGTTAGTGAGCCAAATGGAGTTGTTCTCCACAAGAACCACTCGGCTGATTCTTCTTCAATATGCGCTTCACCAACATGCAGTGTTTCCTTGATTGAATTAGCTCTCACACCAATATTTTCGCCTAGAGCCTTTGCATTGAGGGCTATCTGAAAATGGCTTTGGCGCTGAAGTTGTCTGTGAATGTGGAGTTGGTGGCATGTGAAACCCGCATGTGGAGCATTGGTTTGTGTGGGATGCTCTACCAGGTTCATTCCTACATAATGCACTCAAAGGGCATTAAGCCTAGAGTGTGAAAACTGAGTTTCCTTGAGAGCTGCTTGGAAGCCTGATGGTGTGTGAAGTTAGTGAGCCAAATGGAGTTGTTCTCCCACAAGAACCACTCGGCTGATTCTTCTTCAATATGCGCTTCACCAACATGCAGTGTTTCCTTGATTGAATTAGCTCTCACACCAATATTTGGGCCTAGAGCCTATGCATTGAGGGCTATCTGAAAATGGCTTTGGCGCTGAAGTTGTCTGTGAATGTGGAGTTGGTGGCATGTGAAACCCGCATGTGGAGCATTGGTTTGTGTGGGATGCTCTACCAGGTGCATTTCATTCCTAGGCACTCAAAGGGCATTAAGCCTAGAGTGTGAAAACTGAGTTTCCTTGAGAGCTGCTTGGAAGCCTGATGGTGTGTGAAGTTAGTGAGCCAAATGAGTTGTTCTCCCACAAGAACCACTCGGCTGATTCTTCTTCAATATGCGCTTCACCAACATTGCAGTGTTTCCTTGATTGAATTAGCTCTCACACCAATATTTGCACCTAGAGCCTTTGCATTGAGGGCTATCTGAAAATGGCTTTGGCGCTGAAGTTGTCTGTGAATGTGGAGTTGGTGGCATGTGAAACCCGCATGTGGAGCATTGGTTTGTGTGGGATGCTCTACCAGGTTCATTCCTAGATAATGCACTCAAAGGGCACTAAGCATAGAGTGTGAAAACTGAGTTTCCTTGAGAGCTGCTTGGAAGCCTGATGGTGTGTGAAGTTAGTGAGCTCAAATGGAGTTGTTCTCCCACAAGAACCACTCGGCTGGTTCTTCTTCAATATGCGCTTCACCAACATGCAGTGTTTCCTTGATTGAATTAGCTCTCACACCAATATTTGCGCCTAGAGCCTTTGCATTGAGGGCTATCTGAAAATGGCTGTGGCGCTGAAGTTGTCTGTGAATGTGGAGTTGGTGGCATGTGAAACCCGCATGTGGAGCATTGGTTTGTGTGGGATGCTCTACCAGGTTCATTCCTAGATAATGCACTCAAAGGGCACTAAGCATAGAGTGTGAAAACTGAGTTTCCTTGAGAGCTGCTTGGAAGCCTGATGGTGTGTGAAGTTAGTGAGCCAAATGGAGTTGTTCCCCCACAAGAACCACTCGGCTGATTCTTCTTCAATATGCGCTTCACCAACATGCAGTGTTTCCTTGATTGAATTAGCTCTCACACCAATATTTTCGCCTAGAGCCTTTGCATTGAGGGCCTATCTGAAAATGGCTTTGGCGCTGAAGTTGTCTGTGAATGTGGAGTTGGTGGCATGTGAAACCCGCATGTGGAGCATTGGTTTGTGTGGGATGCTCTACCAGATTCATTCCTACATAATGCACTCAAAGGGCATTAAGCCTAGAGTGTGAAAACTGAGTTTCCTTGAGAGCTGCTTGGAAGCCTGATGGTGTGTTAAGTTAGTGAGCCAAATGGAGTTGTTCTCCCACAAGAACCACTCGGCTGATTCTTCTTCAATATGCGCTTCACCAACATGCAGTGTTTCCTTGATTGAATTAGCTCTCACACCAATATTTGTGCCTAGAGCCATTGCATTGAGGGCTATCTGGAAATGGCTTTGGCGCTGAAGTTGTCTGTGAATGTGGAGTTGGTGGCATGTGAAACCCGCATGTGGAGCATTGGTTTGTGTGGGATGCTCTACCAGGTTCATTTCATTCCTAGGCACTCAAAGGGCATTAAGCCTAGAGTTTGAAAACTGAGTTTCCTTGAGAGCTGCTTGGAAGCCTGATGGTGTGTGAAGTTAGTGAGCCAAATGGAGTTGTTCTCCCACAAGAACCACTCGGCTGATTCTTCTTCAATATGCGCTTCACCAACATGCAGTGTTTCCTTGATTGAATTAGCTCTCACACCAATATTTTCGCCTAGAGCCTTTGCATTGAGGCCTATCTGAAAATGGCTTTGGCGCTGAAGTTGTCTGTGAATGTGGAGTTGGTGGCATGTGAAACCCGCATGTGGAGCATTGGTTTGTGTGGGATGCTCTACCAGGTGCATTTCATTCCTATGCACTCAAGGGCATTAAGCCTAGAGTGTGAAAACTGAGTTTCCTTGAGAGCTGCTTGGAAGCCTGATGGTGTGTGAAGTTAGTGAGCCAAATGGAGTTGTTCTCCCACAAGAACCACTCGCCTGATTCTTCTTCAATATGCGCTTCACCAACATGCAGTGTTTCCTTGATTGAATTAGCTCTCACACCAATATTTGTGCCTAGAGCCTTTGCATTGAGGGCTATCTGAAAATGGCTTTGGCGCTGAAGTTGTCTGTGAATGTGGAGTTGGTGGCATGTGAAACCCGCATGTGGAGCATTGGTTTGTGTGGGATGCTCTACCAGGTGCATTTCATGCCTAGGCACTCAAAGGGCATTAAGGCCTAGAGTGTGAAAACTGAGTTTCCTTGAGAGCTGCTTGGAAGCCTGATGGTGTGTGAAGTTAGTGAGCCAAATGGAGTTGTTGTCCCACAAGAACCACTAGCCTGATTTCTTCTTCAATATGCGCTTCACCAACATGCAGTGTTTCCTTGATTGAATTAGCTCTCACACCAATATTTGCGCCTAGAGCCCTTTGTATTGAGGCTATCTGAAAATGGCTTTGGCGCTGAATGTTGTCTGTGAATGTGGAGTTGGTGGCATGTGAAACCCGCATGTGGAGCATTGGTTTGTGTGGGATGCTCTACCAGGTTCATTCCTAGATAATGCACTCAAAGGGCACTAAGCTAGAGTGTGAAAACTGAAGTTTCCTTGAGAGCTGCTTGGAAGCCTGATGGTGTGTGAAGTTAGTGAGCCAAATGGAGTTGTTGTCCCACAAGAACCACTCGGCTGATTCTTCTTCAATATGCGCTTCACCAACATGCAGTGTTTCCTTGATTGAATTAGCTCTCACACCAATATTTTCGCCTAGAGCCTGTGCATTGAGGGCTATCTGAAAATGGCTTTGGCGCTGAAGTTGTCTGTGAATGTGGAGTTGGTGGCATGTGAAACCCGCATGTGGAGCATTGGTTTGTGTGGGATGCTCTACCAGATTCATTCCTAGATAATGCACTCAAAGGGCATTAAGCCTAGAGTGTGAAAACTGAGTTTCCTTGAGAGCTGCTTGGAAGCCTGATGGTGTGTGAAGTTAGTGAGCCAAATGGAGTTGTTCTCCCACAAGAACCACTCGGCTGATTCTTCTTCAATATGTGCTTCACCAACATGCAGTGTTTCCTTGATTGAATTAGCTCTCACACCAATATTTGTGCCTAGAGCCTTTGCATTGAGGGCTATCTGGAAATGGCTTTGGCGCTGAAGTTGTCTGTGAATGTGGAGTTGGTGGCATGTGAAACCCGCATGTGGAGCATTGGTTTGTGTGGGATGCTCTACCAGGTTCATTTCAGTCCTAGGCACTCAAAGGGCATTAAGCCTAGAGTTTGAAAACTGAGTTTCCTTGAGAGCTGCTTGGAAGCCTGATGGTGTGTGAAGTTAGTGAGCCAAATGGAGTTGTTCTCCCACAAGAACCACTCGGCTGATTCTTCTTCAATATGCGCTTCACCAACATGCAGTGTTTCCTTGATTGAATTAGCTCTCACACCAATATTTTTCGCCTAGAGCCTTTGCATTGAGGCTATCTGAAAATGGCTTTGGCGCTGAAGTTGTCTGTGAATGTGGAGTTGGTGGCATGTGAAACCCGCATGTGGAGCATTGGATTGTGTGGGATGCTCTACCAGGTTCATTCCTACATAATGCACTCAAAGGGCATTAAGCCTAGAGTGTGAAAACTGAGTTTCCTTGAGAGCTGCTTGGAAGCCTGATGGTGTGAAGTTAGTGAGCCAAATGGAGTTGTTCTCCCACAAGAACCACTCGGCTGATTCTTCTTCAATATGCGCTTCACCAACATGCAGTGTTTCCTTGATTGAATTAGCTCTCACACCAATATTTGTGCCTAGAGCCTTTGCATTGAGGGCTATCTGAAAATGGCTTTGGCGCTGAAGTTGTCTGTGAATGTGGAGGTTGGTGGCATGTGAAACCCGCATGTGGAGCATTGGTTTGTGTGGGATGCTCTACCAGGTGCATTTCATGCCTAGGCACTCAAAGGGCATTAAGCCATAGAGTGTGAAAACTGAGTTTCCTTGAGAGCTGCTTGGAAGCCTGATGGTGTGTTGAGGTTTAGTGAGCCAAATGGAGTTGTTGTCCCACAAGAACCACTCGCCTGATTCTTCTTCAATATGCGCTTCACCAACATGCAGTGTTTCCTTGATTGAATTAGCTCTCACACCAATATTTGCGCCTAGAGCCTTTGTATTGAGGGCTATCTGGAAATTGCTTTGGCGCTGAAGTTGTCTGTGAATGTGGAGTTGGTGGCATGTGAAACCCGCATGTGGAGCATTGGTTTGTGTGGGATGCTCTACCAGGTTCATTTCAGTCCTAAACACTCAAAGGGCATTAAGCCTAGAGTGTGAAAACTGAGTTTCCTTGAGAGCTGCTTGGAAGCCTGATGGTGTGTGAAGTTAGTGAGCCAAATGGAGTTGTTCTCCCACAAGAACCACTCGCCTGATTCTTCTTCAATATGCGCTTCACCAACATGCAGTGTTTCCTTGATTGAATTAGCTCTCACACCAATATTTTCGCCTAGAGCCTTTGCATTGAGGGCTATCTGAAAATGGCTTTGGCGCTGAAGTTGTCTGTGAATGTGGAGTTGGTGGCATGTGAAACCCGCATGTGGAGCATTGGTTTGTGTGGGATGCTCTACCAGGTTCATTCCTACATAATGCACTCAAAGGGCATTAAGCCTAGAGTGTGAAAACTGAGTTTCCTTGAGAGCTGCTTGGAAGCCTGATGGTGTGTGAAGTTAGTGAGCCAAATGGAGTTGTTCTCCCACAAGAACCACTCGGCTGATTCTTCTTCAATATGCGCTTCACCAACATGCAGTGTTTCCTTGATTGAATTAGCTCTCACACCAATATTTGGGCCTAGAGCCTTTGCATTGAGAGCTATCTGAAAATGGGCTTTGGCGCTGAAGTTGTCTGTGAATGTGGAGTTGGTGGCATGTGAAACCCGCATGTGGAGCATTGGTTTGTGTGGGATGCTCTACCAGGTTCATTCCTAGATAATGCACTCAAAGGGCATTAAGCCTAGAGTGTGAAACCTGAGTTTCCTTGAGAGCTGCATGGAAGCCTGATGGTGTGTGAAGTAAGTGAGCCAAATGGAGGTGGTTCTCCCACAAGAAACCCACTCGGCTGATTCTTCTTCAATATGCGCTTTCACCAACATGCAGTGTTTCCTTGATTGAATTAGCTCTCACACCAATATTTGCACCTAGAGCCTTTGCATTGAGGGCTATCTGAAAATGGCTTTGGCGCTGAAGTTGTCTGTGAATGTGGAGTTGGTGGCATGTGAAACCCGCATGTGGAGCATTGGTTTGTGTGGGATGCTCTACCAGTTCATTCCTACATAATGCACTCAAAGGGCATTAAGCCTAGAGTGTGAAAACTGAGTTTCCTTGAGAGCTGCTTGGAAGCCTGATGGTGTGTGAAGTTAGTGAGCAAATGGAGTTGTTCTCCACAAGAGCCACTCGCCTGATTCTTCTTCAATATGCGCTTCACCAACATGCAGTGTTTCCTTGATTGAATTAGCTCTCACACAAATATTTGCACCTAGAGCCTTTGTATTGAGAGCTATCTGAAAACGGCTTTGGCGCTGAAGTTGTCTGTGAATGTGGAGTTGGTGGCATGTGAAACCCGCATGTGGAGCATTGGTTTGTGTGGGATGCTCTACCAGGTGCATTTCATTCCTAGGCACTCAAAGGCATTAAGCCTAGAGTGTGAAAACTGAGTTTCCTTGAGAGCTGCTTGGAAGCCTGATGGTGTGTGAAGTTAGTGAGCCAAATGGAGGTGTTCTCCCACAAGAACCACTCGGCTGATTCTTCTTCAATATGCGCTTCACCAACATGCAGTGTTTCCTTGATTGAATTAGCTCTCACACCAATATTTGTGCCTAGAGCCTTTGCATTGAGGGCTATCTGAAAATGGCTTTGGCGCTGAAGTTGTCTGTGAATGTGGAGTTGGTGGCATGTGAAACCCGCATGTGGAGCTTTGGTTTGTGTGGGATGCTCTACCAGGTTCATTCCTACATAATGCACTCAAAGGGCATTAAGCCTAGAGTGTGAAAACTGAGTTTCCTTGAGAGCTGCTTGGAAGCCTGATGGTGTGTGAAGTTAGTGAGCCAAATGGAGTTGTTGTCCCACAAGAACCACTCGGCTGATTCTTCTTCAATATGCGCTTCACCAACATGCAGTGTTTCCTTGATTGAATTAGCTCTCACACCAATATTTGCGCCTAGAGCCTTTGCATTGAGGGCTATCTGAAAATGGCTTTGGCGCTGAAGTTGTCTGTGAATGTGGAGTTGGTGGCATGTGAAACCCGCATGTGGAGCATTGGTTTGTGTGGGATGCTCTACCAGGTGCATTTCATTCCTAGGCACTCAAAGGGCATTAAGCCTAGAGTGTGAAAACTGAGTTTCCTTGAGAGCTGCTTGGAAGCCTGATGGTGTGTGAAGTTAGTGAGCCAAATGGAGTTGTTCTCCCACAAGAACCACTCGCCTGATTCTTCTTCAATATGCGCTTCACCAACATGCAGTGTTTCCTTGATTGAATTAGCTCTCACACCAATATTTTCGGCCTAGAGCCTTTGCATTGAGGGCTATCTGAAAATGGCTTTGGCGCTGAAGTTGTCTGTGAATGTGGAGTTGGTGGCGTGTGAAACCCGCATGTGGAGCATTGGTTTGTGTGGGATGTTCTACCAGGTTCATTCCTACATAATGCACTCAAAGGGCATTAAGCCTAGAGTGTGAAAACTGAGTTTCCTTGAGAGCTGCTTGGAAGCCTGATGGTGTGTGAAGTTAGTGAGCCAAATGGAGTTGTTCTCCCACAAGAACCACTCGGCTGATTCTTCTTCAATATGCGCTTCACCAACATGCAGTGTTTCCTTGATTGAATTAGCTCTCACACCAATATTTGCGCCTAGAGCCTTTGTATTGAGGGCTATCTGAAAACGGCTTTGGCGCTGAAGTTGTCTGTGAATGTGGAGTTGGTGGCATGTGAAACCCGCATGTGGAGCATTGGTTTGTGTGGGATGCTCTACCAGGTTCACTCCTACATAATGCACTCAAAGGGCATTAAGCCTAGAGTGTGAAAACTGAGTTTCCTTGAGAGCTGCTTGGAAGCCTGATGGTGTGTGAAGTTAGTGAGCCAAATGGAGTTGTTCTCCCACAAGAACCACTCGGCTGATTCTTCTTCAATATGCGCTTCACCAACATGCAGTGTTTCCTTGATTGAATTAGCTCTCATACCAATATTTTCGCCTAGAGCCTTTGCATTGAGGGCTATCTGAAAATGGCTTTGGCGCTGAAGTTGTCTGTGAATGTGGAGTTGGTGGCATGTGAAACCCGCATGTGGAGCATTGGTTTGTGTGGGATGCTCTACCAGATTCATTCCTACATAATGCACTCAAAGGGCATTAAGCCTAGAGTGTGAAAACTGAGTTTCCTTGAGAGCTGCTTGGAAGCCTGATGGTGTGTGAAGTTAGTGAGCCAAATGGAGTTGTTCTCCCACAAGAACCACTCGGCTGATTCTTCTTCAATATGCGCTTCACCAACATGCAGTGTTTCCTTGATTGAATTAGCTCTCACACCAATATTTGTGCCTAGAGCCTTTGCATTGAGGGCTATCTGAAAATAGCTTTGGCGCTGAAGTTGTCTGTGAATGTGGAGTTGGTGGCATGTGAAACCCGCATGTGGAGCATTGGTTTGTGTGGGATGCTATACCAGGTGCATTTCATTCCTAGGTACTCAAAGGGCATTACGACTAGAGTGTGAAAACTGAGTTTCCTTGAGAGCTGCTTGGAAGCCTGATGGTGTGTGAAGTTAGTGAGCCAAATGGAGTTGTTCTCCCACAAGAACCACTCGGCTGATTCTTCTTCAATATGCGCTTCACCAACATGCAGTGTTTCCTTGATTGAATTAGCTCTCACACCAATATTTTCGGCCTAGAGCCTTTGCATTGAGGGCTATCTGAAAATGGCTTTGGCGCTGAAGTTGTCTGTGAATGTGGAGTTGGTGGCATGTGAAACCCGCATGTGGAGCATTGGTTTGTGTGGGATGCTCTACCAGGTTCATTCCTACATAATGCACTCAAAGGGCATTAAGCCTAGAGTGTGAAAACTGAGTTTCCTTGAGAGCTGCTTGGAAGCCTGATGGTGTGTGAAGTTAGTGAGCCAAATGGAGTTGTTGTCCCACAAGAACCACTCGGCTGATTCTTCTTCAATATGCGCTTCACCAACATGCAGTGTTTCCTTGATTGAATTAGCTCTCACACCAATATTTGGGCCTAGAGCCTTTGCATTGAGAGCTATCTGAAAATGGCTTTGGCGCTGAAGTTGTCTGTGAATGTGGAGTTGGTGGCATGTGAAACCCGCATGTGGAGCATTGGTTTGTGTGGGATGCTCTACCAGGTTCATTCCTAGATAATGCACTCAAAGGGCATTAAGCCTAGAGTGTGAAAACTGAGTTTCCTTGAGAGCTGCATGGAAGCCTGATGGTGTGTGAAGTTAGTGAGCCAAATGGAGGTGTTCTCCCACAAGAACCACTCGCCTGATTCTTCTTCAATATGCGCTTCACCAACATGCAGTGTTTCCTTGATTGAATTAGCTCTCACACCAATATTTGCACCTAGAGCCTTTGCATTGAGGGCTATCTGAAAATGGCTTTGGCGCTGAAGTTGTCTGTGAATGTGGAGTTGGTGGCATGTGAAACCCGCATGTGGAGCATTGGTTTGTGTGGGATGCTCTACCAGGTGCATTTCATTCCTAGGCACTCAAAGGCATTAAGCCTAGAGTGTGAAAACTGAGTTTCCTTGAGAGCTGCTTGGAAGCCTGATGGTGTGTGAAGTTAGTGAGCCAAATGGAGTTGTTCCCCCACAAGAACCACTCGGCTGATTCTTCTTCAATATGCGCTTCACCAACATGCAGTGTTTCCTTGATTGAATTAGCTCTCACACAAATATTTTCGCCTAGAGCCTTTGCATTGAGGGCTATCTGAAAATGGCTTTGGCGCTGAAGTTGTCTGTGAATGTGGAGTTGGTGGCATGTGAAACCCGCATGTGGAGCTTTGGTTTGTGTGGGATGCTCTACCAGGTTCATTCCTACATAATGCACTCAAAGGGCATTAAGCCTAGAGTGTGAAAACTGAGTTTCCTTGAGAGCTGCTTGGAAGCCTGATGGTGTGTGAAGTTAGTGAGCCAAATGGAGTTGTTCTCCCACAAGAACCACTCGGCTGATTCTTCTTCAATATGCGCTTCACCAACATGCAGTGTTTCCTTGATTGAATTAGCTCTCACACCAATATTTTCGCCTAGAGCCTTTGCATTGAGGGCTATCTGAAAATGGCTTTGGCGCTGAAGTTGTCTGTGAATGTGGAGTTGGTGGCATGTGAAACCCGCATGTGGAGCATTGGTTTGTGTGGGATGCTCTACCAGGTGCATTTCATTCCTAGGCACTCAAAGGGCATTAAGCCTAGAGTGTGAAAACTGAGTTTCCTTGAGAGCTGCTTGGAAGCCTGATGGTGTGTGAAGTTAGTGAGCCAAATGGAGTTGTTCTCCCACAAGAACCACTCGGCTGATTCTTCTTCAATATGCGCTTCACCAACATGCAGTGTTTCCTTGATTGAATTAGCTCTCACACCAATATTTGCGCCTAGAGCCTTTGTATTGAGGGCTATCTGAAAACGGCTTTGGCGCTGAAGTTGTCTGTGAATGTGGAGTTGGTGGCATGTGAAACCCGCATGTGGAGCATTGGTTTGTGTGGGATGCTCTACCAGGTTCACTCCTACATAATGCACTCAAAGGGCATTAAGCCTAGAGTGTGAAAACTGAGTTTCCTTGAGAGCTGCTTGGAAGCCTGATGGTGTGTGAAGTTAGTGAGCCAAATGGAGTTGTTCCCCCACAAGAACCACTCGGCTGATTCTTCTTCAATATGCGCTTCACCAACATGCAGTGTTTCCTTGATTGAATTAGCTCTCATACCAATATTTTCGCCTAGAGCCTTTGCATTGAGGGCTATCTGAAAATGGCTTTGGCGCTGAAGTTGTCTGTGAATGTGGAGTTGGTGGCATGTGAAACCCGCATGTGGAGCATTGGTTTGTGTGGGATGCTCTACCAGATTCATTCCTACATAATGCACTCAAAGGGCATTAAGCCTAGAGTGTGAAAACTGAGTTTCCTTGAGAGCTGCTTGGAAGCCTGATGGTGTGTGAAGTTAGTGAGCCAAATGGAGTTGTTCTCCCACAAGAACCACTCGGCTGATTCTTCTTCAATATGCGCTTCACCAACATGCAGTGTTTCCTTGATTGAATTAGCTCTCACACCAATATTTGTGCCTAGAGCCTTTGCATTGAGGGCTATCTGAAAATAGCTTTGGCGCTGAAGTTGTCTGTGAATGTGGAGTTGGTGGCATGTGAAACCCGCATGTGGAGCATTGGTTTGTGTGGGATGCTATACCAGGTGCATTTCATTCCTAGGTACTCAAAGGGCATTACGACTAGAGTGTGAAAACTGAGTTTCCTTGAGAGCTGCTTGGAAGCCTGATGGTGTGTGAAGTTAGTGAGCCAAATGGAGTTGTTCTCCCACAAGAACCACTCGGCTGATTCTTCTTCAATATGCGCTTCACCAACATGCAGTGTTTCCTTGATTGAATTAGCTCTCACACCAATATTTTCGGCCTAGAGCCTTTGCATTGAGGGCTATCTGAAAATGGCTTTGGCGCTGAAGTTGTCTGTGAATGTGGAGTTGGTGGCATGTGAAACCCGCATGTGGAGCATTGGTTTGTGTGGGATGCTCTACCAGGTTCATTCCTACATAATGCACTCAAAGGGCATTAAGCCTAGAGTGTGAAAACTGAGTTTCCTTGAGAGCTGCTTGGAAGCCTGATGGTGTGTGAAGTTAGTGAGCCAAATGGAGTTGTTGTCCCACAAGAACCACTCGGCTGATTCTTCTTCAATATGCGCTTCACCAACATGCAGTGTTTCCTTGATTGAATTAGCTCTCACACCAATATTTGGGCCTAGAGCCTTTGCATTGAGAGCTATCTGAAAATGGCTTTGGCGCTGAAGTTGTCTGTGAATGTGGAGTTGGTGGCATGTGAAACCCGCATGTGGAGCATTGGTTTGTGTGGGATGCTCTACCAGGTTCATTCCTAGATAATGCACTCAAAGGGCATTAAGCCTAGAGTGTGAAAACTGAGTTTCCTTGAGAGCTGCATGGAAGCCTGATGGTGTGTGAAGTTAGTGAGCCAAATGGAGGTGTTCTCCCACAAGAACCACTCGCCTGATTCTTCTTCAATATGCGCTTCACCAACATGCAGTGTTTCCTTGATTGAATTAGCTCTCACACCAATATTTGCACCTAGAGCCTTTGCATTGAGGGCTATCTGAAAATGGCTTTGGCGCTGAAGTTGTCTGTGAATGTGGAGTTGGTGGCATGTGAAACCCGCATGTGGAGCATTGGTTTGTGTGGGATGCTCTACCAGGTGCATTTCATTCCTAGGCACTCAAAGGCATTAAGCCTAGAGTGTGAAAACTGAGTTTTTTTGAGAGCTGCTTGGAAGCCTGATGGTGTGTGAAGTTAGTGAGCCAAATGGAGTTGTTCCCCCACAAGAACCACTCGGCTGATTCTTCTTCAATATGCGCTTCACCAACATGCAGTGTTTCCTTGATTGAATTAGCTCTCACACAAATATTTTCGCCTAGAGCCTTTGCATTGAGGGCTATCTGAAAATGGCTTTGGCGCTGAAGTTGTCTGTGAATGTGGAGTTGGTGGCATGTGAAACCCGCATGTGGAGCTTTGGTTTGTGTGGGATGCTCTACCAGGTTCATTCCTACATAATGCACTCAAAGGGCATTAAGCCTAGAGTGTGAAAACTGAGTTTCCTTGAGAGCTGCTTGGAAGCCTGATGGTGTGTGAAGTTAGTGAGCCAAATGGAGTTGTTCTCCCACAAGAACCACTCGGCTGATTCTTCTTCAGTATGCGCTTCACCAACATGCAGTGTTTCCTTGATTGAATTAGCTCTCACACCAATATTTTCGCCTAGAGCCTTTGCATTGAGGGCTATCTGAAAATGGCTTTGGCGCTGAAGTTGTCTGTGAATGTGGAGTTGGTGGCATGTGAAACCCGCATGTGGAGCATTGGTTTGTGTGGGATGCTCTACCAGGTGCATTTCATTCCTAGGCACTCAAAGGGCATTAAGCCTAGAGTGTGAAAACTGAGTTTCCTTGAGAGCTGCTTGGAAGCCTGATGGTGTGTGAAGTTAGTGAGCCAAATGGAGTTGTTGTCCCACAAGAACCACTCGGCTGATTCTTCTTCAATATGCGCTTCACCAACATGCAGTGTTTCCTTGATTGAATTAGCTCTCACACCAATATTTGGGCCTAGAGCCTTTGCATTGAGAGCTATCTGAAAATGGCTTTGGCGCTGAAGTTGTCTGTGAATGTGGAGTTGGTGGCATGTGAAACCCGCATGTGGAGCATTGGTTTGTGTGGGATGCTCTACCAGGTTCATTCCTAGATAATGCACTCAAAGGGCATTAAGCCTAGAGTGTGAAAACTGAGTTTCCTTGAGAGCTGCTTGGAAGCCTGATGGTGTGTGAAGTTAGTGAGCCAAATGGAGGTGTTCTCCCACAAGAACCACTCGCCTGATTCTTCTTCAATATGCGCTTCACCAACATGCAGTGTTTCCTTGATTGAATTAGCTCTCACACCAATATTTGCACCTAGAGCCTTTGCATTGAGGGCTATCTGAAAATGGCTTTGGCGCTGAAGTTGTCTGTGAATGTGGAGTTGGTGGCATGTGAAACCCGCATGTGGAGCATTGGTTTGTGTTGGATGCTCTACCAGGTTCATTCCTACATAATGCACTCAAAGGGCATTAAGCCTAGAGTGTGAAAACTGAGTTTCCTTGAGAGCTGCTTGGAAGCCTGATGGTGTGTGAAGTTAGTGAGCCAAATGGAGTTGTTCTCCCACAAGAACCACTTGGCTGATTCTTCTTCAATATGCCCTTCACCAACATGCAGTGTTTCCTTGATTGAATTAGCTCTCACACCTTTATTTCGCCTAGAGCCTTTGCATTGAGGGCTATCTGAAAATGGCTTTGGCGCTGAAGTTGTCTGTGAATGTGGAGTCGGTGGCATGTGAAACCCGCATATGGAGCATTGGTTTGTGTGGGATGCTCTAGCAGGTTCATTCCTACATAATGCACTCAAAGGGCATTAAGCCTAGAGTGTGAAAACTGAGTTTCCTTGAGAGCTGCATGGAAGCCTGATGGTGTGTGAAGTTAGTGAGCCAAATGGAGTTGTTCTCCCACAAGAACCACTCGCCTGATTCTTCTTCAATATGCGCTTCACCAACATGCAGTGTTTCCTTGATTGAATTAGCTCTCACACCAATATTTGTGCCTAGAGCCTGTGCATTGAGGGCTATCTGAAAATGGCTTTGGCGCTGAAGTTGTCTGTGAATGTGGAGTTGGTGGCGTGTGAAACCCGCATGTGGAGCATTGGTTTGTGTGGGATGTTCTACCAGGTTCATTCCTACATAATGCACTCAAAGGGCATTAAGCCTAGAGTGTGAAAACTGAGTTTTTTTGAGAGCTGCTTGGAAGCCTGATGGTGTGTGAAGTTAGTGAGCCAAATGGAGTTGTTCTCCCACAAGAACCACTCGGCTGATTCTTCTTCAATATGCGCTTCACCAACATGCAGTGTTTCCTTGATTGAATTAGCTCTCACACCAATATTTGCGCCTAGAGCCTTTGTATTGAGGGCTATCTGAAAACGGCTTTGGCGCTGAAGTTGTCTGTGAATGTGGAGTTGGTGGCATGTGAAACCCGCATGTGGAGCATTGGTTTGTGTGGGATGCTCTACCAGGTTCATTCCTACATAATGCACTCAAAGGGCATTAAGCCTAGAGTGTGAAAACTGAGTTTCCTTGAGAGCTGCTTGGAAGCCTGATGGTGTGTGAAGTTAGTGAGCCAAATGGAGTTGTTCCCCCACAAGAACCACTCGGCTGATTCTTCTTCAATATGCGCTTCACCAACATGCAGTGTTTCCTTGATTGAATTAGCTCTCACACCAATATTTTCGCCTAGAGCCTTTGCATTGAGGGCTATCTGAAAATGGCTTTGGCGCTGAAGTTGTCTGTGAATGTGGAGTTGGTGGCATGTGAAACCCGCATGTGGAGCATTGGTTTGTGTGGGATGCTCTACCAGATTCATTCCTACATAATGCACTCAAAGGGCATTAAGCCTAGAGTGTGAAAACTGAGTTTCCTTGAGAGCTGCTTGGAAGCCTGATGGTGTGTGAAGTTAGTGAGCCAAATGGAGTTGTTCCCCCACAAGAACCACTCGGCTGATTCTTCTTCAATATGCGCTTCACCAACATGCAGTGTTTCCTTGATTGAATTAGCTCTCACAGCAATATTTTCGCCTAGAGCCTTTGCATTGAGGGCTATCTGAAAATGGCTTTGGCGCTGAAGTTGTCTGTGAATGTGGAGTTGGTGGCATGTGAAACCCGCATGTGGAGCATTGGTTTGTGTGGGATGCTCTACCAGGTTCATTCCTACATAATGCACTCAAAGGGCATTAAGCCTAGAGTGTGAAAACTGAGTTTCCTTGAGAGCTGCTTGGAAGCCTGATGGTGTGTGAAGTTAGTGAGCCAAATGGAGTTGTTCTCCCACAAGAACCACTCGGCTGATTCTTCTTCAATATGCGCTTCACCAACATGCAGTGTTTCCTTGATTGAATTAGCTCTCACACCAATATTTGTGCCTAGAGCCTTTGCATTGAGGGCTATCTGAAAATAGCTTTGGCGCTGAAGTTGTCTGTGAATGTGGAGTTGGTGGCATGTGAAACCCGCATGTGGAGCATTGGTTTGTGTGGGATGCTATACCAGGTGCATTTCATTCCTAGGTACTCAAAGGGCATTACGACTAGAGTGTGAAAACTGAGTTTCCTTGAGAGCTGCTTGGAAGCCTGATGGTGTGTGAAGTTAGTGAGCCAAATGGAGTTGTTCTCCCACAAGAACCACTCGGCTGATTCTTCTTCAATATGCGCTTCACCAACATGCAGTGTTTCCTTGATTGAATTAGCTCTCACACCAATATTTGCGCCTAGAGCCTTTGTATTGAGGGCTATCTGAAAACGGCTTTGGCGCTGAAGTTGTCTGTGAATGTGGAGTTGGTGGCATGTGAAACCCGCATGTGGAGCATTGGTTTGTGTGGGATGCTCTACCAGGTTCATTCCTACATAATGCACTCAAAGGGCATTAAGCCTAGAGTGTGAAAACTGAGTTTCCTTGAGAGCTGCTTGGAAGCCTGATGGTGTGTGAAGTTAGTGAGCCAAATGGAGTTGTTCCCCCACAAGAACCACTCGGCTGATTCTTCTTCAATATGCGCTTCACCAACATGCAGTGTTTCCTTGATTGAATTAGCTCTCACACCAATATTTGTGCCTAGAGCCTTTGCATTGAGGGCTATCTGAAAATGGCTTTGGCGCTGAAGTTGTCTGTGAATGTGGAGTTGGTGGCATGTGAAACCCGCATGTGGAGCATTGGTTTGTGTGGGATGCTCTACCAGATTCATTCCTACATAATGCACTCAAAGGGCATTAAGCCTAGAGTGTGAAAACTGAGTTTCCTTGAGAGCTGCTTGGAAGCCTGATGGTGTGTGAAGTTAGTGAGCCAAATGGAGTTGTTCCCCCACAAGAACCACTCGGCTGATTCTTCTTCAATATGCGCTTCACCAACATGCAGTGTTTCCTTGATTGAATTAGCTCTCACAGCAATATTTTCGCCTAGAGCCTTTGCATTGAGGGCTATCTGAAAATGGCTTTGGCGCTGAAGTTGTCTGTGAATGTGGAGTTGGTGGCATGTGAAACCCGCATGTGGAGCATTGGTTTGTGTGGGATGCTCTACCAGGTTCATTCCTACATAATGCACTCAAAGGGCATTAAGCCTAGAGTGTGAAAACTGAGTTTCCTTGAGAGCTGCTTGGAAGCCTGATGGTGTGTGAAGTTAGTGAGCCAAATGGAGTTGTTCTCCCACAAGAACCACTCGGCTGATTCTTCTTCAATATGCGCTTCACCAACATGCAGTGTTTCCTTGATTGAATTAGCTCTCACACCAATATTTGTGCCTAGAGCCTTTGCATTGAGGGCTATCTGAAAATAGCTTTGGCGCTGAAGTTGTCTGTGAATGTGGAGTTGGTGGCATGTGAAACCCGCATGTGGAGCATTGGTTTGTGTGGGATGCTATACCAGGTGCATTTCATTCCTAGGTACTCAAAGGGCATTACGACTAGAGTGTGAAAACTGAGTTTCCTTGAGAGCTGCTTGGAAGCCTGATGGTGTGTGAAGTTAGTGAGCCAAATGGAGTTGTTCTCCCACAAGAACCACTCGGCTGATTCTTCTTCAATATGCGCTTCACCAACATGCAGTGTTTCCTTGATTGAATTAGCTCTCACACCAATATTTTCGGCCTAGAGCCTTTGCATTTAGGGCTATCTGAAAATGGCTTTGGCGCTGAAGTTGTCTGTGAATGTGGAGTTGGTGGCATGTGAAACCCGCATGTGGAGCATTGGTTTGTGTGGGATGCTCTACCAGGTTCATTCCTACATAATGCACTCAAAGGGCATTAAGCCTAGAGTGTGAAAACTGAGTTTCCTTGAGAGCTGCTTGGAAGCCTGATGGTGTGTGAAGTTAGTGAGCCAAATGGAGTTGTTGTCCCACAAGAACCACTCGGCTGATTCTTCTTCAATATGCGCTTCACCAACATGCAGTGTTTCCTTGATTGAATTAGCTCTCACACCAATATTTGGGCCTAGAGCCTTTGCATTGAGAGCTATCTGAAAATGGCTTTGGCGCTGAAGTTGTCTGTGAATGTGGAGTTGGTGGCATGTGAAACCCGCATGTGGAGCATTGGTTTGTGTGGGATGCTCTACCAGGTTCATTCCTAGATAATGCACTCAAAGGGCATTAAGCCTAGAGTGTGAAAACTGAGTTTCCTTGAGAGCTGCATGGAAGCCTGATGGTGTGTGAAGTTAGTGAGCCAAATGGAGGTGTTCTCCCACAAGAACCACTCGCCTGATTCTTCTTCAATATGCGCTTCACCAACATGCAGTGTTTCCTTGATTGAATTAGCTCTCACACCAATATTTGCACCTAGAGCCTTTGCATTGAGGGCTATCTGAAAATGGCTTTGGCGCTGAAGTTGTCTGTGAATGTGGAGTTGGTGGCATGTGAAACCCGCATGTGGAGCATTGGTTTGTGTGGGATGCTCTACCAGGTTCATTCCTACATAATGCACTCAAAGGGCATTAAGCCTAGAGTGTGAAAACTGAGTTTCCTTGAGAGCTGCTTGGAAGCCTGATGGTGTGTGAAGTTAGTGAGCCAAATGGAGTTGTTCTCCCACAAGAACCACTTGGCTGATTCTTCTTCAATATGCCCTTCACCAACATGCAGTGTTTCCTTGATTGAATTAGCTCTCACACCTTTATTTCGCCTAGAGCCTTTGCATTGAGGGCTATCTGAAAATGGCTTTGGCGCTGAAGTTGTCTGTGAATGTGGAGTCGGTGGCATGTGAAACCCGCATATGGAGCATTGGTTTGTGTGGGATGCTCTACCAGGTTCATTCCTACATAATGCACTCAAAGGGCATTAAGCCTAGAGTGTGAAAACTGAGTTTCCTTGAGAGCTGCATGGAAGCCTGATGGTGTGTGAAGTTAGTGAGCCAAATGGAGTTGTTCTCCCACAAGAACCACTCGGCTGATTCTTCTTCAATATGCGCTTCACCAACATGCAGTGTTTCCTTGATTGAATTAGCTCTCACACCAATATTTGTGCCTAGAGCCTGTGCATTGAGGGCTATCTGAAAATGGCTTTGGCGCTGAAGTTGTCTGTGAATGTGGAGTTGGTGGCGTGTGAAACCCGCATGTGGAGCATTGGTTTGTGTGGGATGTTCTACCAGGTTCATTCCTACATAATGCACTCAAAGGGCATTAAGCCTAGAGTGTGAAAACTGAGTTTTTTTGAGAGCTGCTTGGAAGCCTGATGGTGTGTGAAGTTAGTGAGCCAAATGGAGTTGTTCTCCCACAAGAACCACTCGCCTGATTCTTCTTCAATATGCGCTTCACCAACATGCAGTGTTTCCTTGATTGAATTAGCTCTCACACCAATATTTGCGCCTAGAGCCTTTGTATTGAGGGCTATCTGAAAACGGCTTTGGCGCTGAAGTTGTCTGTGAATGTGGAGTTGGTGGCATGTGAAACCCGCATGTGGAGCATTGGTTTGTGTGGGATGCTCTACCAGGTTCATTCCTACATAATGCACTCAAAGGGCATTAAGCCTAGAGTGTGAAAACTGAGTTTCCTTGAGAGCTGCTTGGAAGCCTGATGGTGTGTGAAGTTAGTGAGCCAAATGGAGTTGTTCTCCCACAAGAACCACTCGGCTGATTCTTCTTCAATATGCGCTTCACCAACATGCAGTGTTTCCTTGATTGAATTAGCTCTCACAGCAATATTTTCGCCTAGAGCCTTTGCATTGAGGGCTATCTGAAAATGGCTTTGGCGCTGAAGTTGTCTGTGAATGTGGAGTTGGTGGCATGTGAAACCCGCATGTGGAGCATTGGTTTGTGTGGGATGCTCTACCAGGTTCATTCCTACATAATGCACTCAAAGGGCATTAAGCCTAGAGTGTGAAAACTGAGTTTCCTTGAGAGCTGCTTGGAAGCCTGATGGTGTGTGAAGTTAGTGAGCCAAATGGAGTTGTTCTCCCACAAGAACCACTCGGCTGATTCTTCTTCAATATGCGCTTCACCAACATGCAGTGTTTCCTTGATTGAATTAGCTCTCACACCAATATTTGTGCCTAGAGCCTTTGCATTGAGGGCTATCTGAAAATAGCTTTGGCGCTGAAGTTGTCTGTGAATGTGGAGTTGGTGGCATGTGAAACCCGCATGTGGAGCATTGGTTTGTGTGGGATGCTCTACCAGGTGCATTTCATTCCTAGGTACTCAAAGGGCATTACGACTAGAGTGTGAAAACTGAGTTTCCTTGAGAGCTGCTTGGAAGCCTGATGGTGTGTGAAGTTAGTGAGCCAAATGGAGTTGTTCTCCCACAAGAACCACTCGGCTGATTCTTCTTCAATATGTGCTTCACCAACATGCAGTGTTTCCTTGATTGAATTAGCTCTCACACCAATATTTGTGCCTAGAGCCTTTGCATTGAGGGCTATCTGAAAATGGCTTTGGCGCTGAAGTTGTCTGTGAATGTGCAGTTGGTGGCATGTGAAACCCACATGTGGAGCATTGGTTTGTGTGGGATGCTCTACCAGGCGCATTTCAGTCCTAGGCACTCAAAGGGCATTAAGCCTAGAGTGTGAAAACTGAGTTTCCTTGAGAGCTGCTTGGAAGCCTGATGGTGTGTGAAGTTAGTGAGCCAAATGGAGTTGTTGTCCCACAAGAACCACTCGGCTGATTCTTCTTCAATATGCGCTTCACCAACATGCAGTGTTTCCTTGATTGAATTAGCTCTCACACCAATATTTGCTCCTAGAGCCTTTGCATTGAGGGCTATCTGAAAATGCCTTTGGCGCTGAAGTTGTCTGTGAATGTGGAGTTGGTGGCATGTGAAACCCGCATGTGGAGCATTGGTTTGTGTGGGATGCTCTACCAGGTTCATTCCTAGATAATGCACTCAAAGGGCACTAAGCATAGAGTGTGAAAACTGAGTTTCCTTGAGAGCTGCTTGGAAGCCTGATGGTGTGTGAAGTTAGTGAGCCAAATGGAGTTGTTCCCCCACAAGAACCACTCGCCTGATTCTTCTTCAATATGCGCTTCACTAACATGCAGTGTTTCCTTGATTGAATTAGCTCTCACACCAATATTTGCACCTAGAGCCTTTGTATTGAGGGCTATCTGAAAATGGCTTTGGCGCTGAAGTTGTCTGTGAATGTGGAGTTGGTGGCATGTGAAACCCGCATGTGGAGCATTGGTTTGTGTGGGATGCTCTACCAGGTGCATTTCATTCCTAGGCACTCAAAGGGCATTAAGCTTAGAGTGTGAAAACTGAGTTTCCTTGAGAGCTGCTTGGAAGCCTGATGGTGTGTGAAGTTAGTGAGCCAAATGGAGTTGTTCTCCCACAAGAACCACTCGGCTGATTCTTCTTCAATATGCGCTTCACCAACATGCAGTGTTTCCTTGATTGAATTAGCTCTCACACCAATATTTTCGCCTAGAGCCTTTGCATTGAGGGCTATCTGAAAATGGCTTTGGCGCTGAAGTTGTCTGTGAATGTGGAGTTGGTGGCATGTGAAACCCGCATGTGGAGCATTGGTTTGTGTGGGATGCTCTACCAGGTTCATTCCTAGATAATGCACTCAAAGGGCACTAAGCATAGAGTGTGAAAACTGAGTTTCCTTGAGAGCTGCTTGGAAGCCTGATGGTGTGTGAAGTTAGTGAGGCAAATGGAGTTGTTGTCCCACAAGAACCACTCGGCTGATTCTTCTTCAATATGCGCTTCACCAACATGCAGTGTTTCCTTGATTGAATTAGCTCTCACACCAATATTTGCGCCTAGAGCCTTTGCATTGAGGGCTATCTGAAAATGGCTTTGGCGCTGAAGTTGTCTGTGAATGTGGAGTTGGTGGCATGTGAAACCCGCATGTGGAGCATTGGTTTGTGTGGGATGCTCTACCAGATTCATTCCTAGATAATGCACTCAAAGGGCATTAAGCCTAGAGTGTGAAAACTGAGTTTCCTTGAGAGCTGCTTGGAAGCCTGATGGTGTGTGAAGTTAGTGAGCCAAATGGAGTTGTTCTCCCACAAGAACCACTCGGCTGAATCTTCTTCAATATGTGCTTCACCAACATGCAGTGTTTCCTTGATTGAATTAGCTCTCACACCAATATTTGCGCCTAGAGCCTTTGCATTGAGGGCTATCTGAAAATGCCTTTGGCGCTGAAGTTGTCTGTGAATGTGGAGTTGGTGGCATGTGAAACCCGCATGTGGAGCATTGGTTTGTGTGGGATGCTCTACCAGGTTCATTCCTACATAATGCACTCAAAGGGCATTAAGCCTAGAGTGTGAAAACTGAGTTTCCTTAAGAGCTGCTTGGAAGCCTGATGGTGTGTGAAGTTAGTGAGCCAAATGGAGTTGTTCTCCCACAAGAACCACTCGGCTGATTCTTCTTCAATATGCGCTTCACCAACATGCAGTGTTTCCTTGATTGAATTAGCTCTCACACCAATATTTGTGCCTAGAGCCTTTGCATTGAGGGCTATCTGGAAATGGCTTTGGCGCTGAAGTTGTCTGTGAATGTGGAGTTGGTGGCATGTGAAACCCGCATGTGGAGCATTGGTTTGTGTGGGATGCTCTACCAGGTTCATTTCAGTCCTAGGCACTCAAAGGGCATTAAGCCTAGAGTGTGAAAACTGAGTTTCCTTGAGAGCTGCTTGGAAGCCTGATGGTGTGTGAAGTTAGTGAGCCAAATGGAGTTGTTCTCCCACAAGAACCACTCGGCTGATTCTTCTTCAATATGCGCTTCACCAACATGCAGTGTTTCCTTGATTGAATTAGCTCTCACACCAATATTTGCGCCTAGAGCCTTTGTATTGAGGGCTATCTGAAAATGGCTTTGGCGCTGAAGTTGTCTGTGAATGTGGAGTTGGTGGCATGTGAAACCCGCATGTGGAGCATTGGTTTGTGTGGGATGCTCTACCAGGTGCATTTCATTCCTAGGCACTGAAAGGGCATTAAGCCTAGAGTGTGAAAACTGAGTTTCCTTGAGAGCTGCTTGGAAGCCTGATGGTGTGTGAAGTTAGTGAGCCAAATGGAGTTGTTGTCCCACAAGAACCACTCGGCTGATTCTTCTTCAATATGCGCTTCACCAACATGCAGTGTTTCCTTGATTGAATTAGCTCTCACACCAATATTTGCGCCTAGAGCCTTTGCATTGAGGGCTATCTGAAAATGGCTTTGGCGCTGAAGTTGTCTGTGAATGTGGAGTTGGTGGCATGTGAAACCCGCATGTGGAGCATTGGTTTGTGTGGGATGCTCTACCAGATTCATTCCTAGATAATGCACTCAAAGGGCATTAAGCCTAGAGTGTGAAAACTGAGTTTCCTTGAGAGCTGCTTGGAAGCCTGATGGTGTGTGAAGTTAGTGAGCCAAATGGAGTTGTTCTCCCACAAGAACCACTCGCCTGATTCTTCTTCAATATGCGCTTCACCAACATGCAGTGTTTCCTTGATTGAATTAGCTCTCACACCAATATTTTCGCCTAGAGCCTTTGCATTGAGGGCTATCTGAAAATGGCTTTGGCGCTGAAGTTGTCTGTGAATGTGGAGTTGGTGGCATGTGAAACCCGCATGTGGAGCATTGGTTTGTGTGGGATGCTCTACCAGGTTCATTCCTACATAATGCACTCAAAGGGCACTAAGCATAGAGTGTGAAAACTGAGTTTCCTTTAGAGCTGCTTGGAAGCCTGATGGTGTGTGAAGTTAGTGAGCCAAATGGAGTTGTTGTCCCACAAGAACCACTCGGCTGATTCTTCTTCAATATGCGCTTCACCAACATGCAGTGTTTCCTTGATTGAATTAGCTCTCACACCAATATTTGCGCCTAGAGCCTTTGCATTGAGGGCTATCTGAAAATGGCTTTGGCGCTGAAGTTGTCTGTGAATGTGGAGTTGGTGGCATGTGAAACCCGCATGTGGAGCATTGGTTTGTGTGGGATGCTCTACCAGATTCATTCCTAGATAATGCACTCAAAGGGCATTAAGCCTAGAGTGTGAAAACTGAGTTTCCTTGAGAGCTGCTTGGAAGCCTGATGGTGTGTGAAGTTAGTGAGCCAAATGGAGTTGTTCTCCCACAAGAACCACTCGGCTGATTCTTCTTCAATATGCGCTTCACCAACATGCAGTGTTTCCTTGATTGAATTAGCTCTCACACCAATATTTGCGCCTAGAGCCTTTGCATTGAGGGCTATCTGAAAATGGCTTTGGCGCTGAAGTTGTCTGTGAATGTGGAGTTGGTGGCATGTGAAACCCGCATGTGGAGCATTGGTTTGTGTGGGATGCTCTACCAGGTTCATTCCTACATAATGCACTCAAAGGGCATTAAGCCTAGAGTGTGAAAACTGAGTTTCCTTAAGAGCTGCTTGGAAGCCTGATGGTGTGTGAAGTTAGTGAGCCAAATGGAGTTGTTCTCCCACAAGAACCACTCGGCTGATTCTTCTTCAATATGCGCTTCACCAACATGCAGTGTTTCCTTGATTGAATTAGCTCTCACACCAATATTTGTGCCTAGAGCCTTTGCATTGAGGGCTATCTGGAAATGGCTTTGGCGCTGAAGTTGTCTGTGAATGTGGAGTTGGTGGCATGTGAAACCCGCATGTGGAGCATTGGTTTGTGTGGGATGCTCTACCAGGTTCATTTCAGTCCTAGGCACTCAAAGGGCATTAAGCCTAGAGTGTGAAAACTGAGTTTCCTTGAGAGCTGCTTGGAAGCCTGATGGTGTGTGAAGTTAGTGAGCCAAATGGAGTTGTTCTCCCACAAGAACCACTCGGCTGATTCTTCTTCAATATGCGCTTCACCAACATGCAGTGTTTCCTTGATTGAATTAGCTCTCACACCAATATTTGCGCCTAGAGCCTTTGTATTGAGGGCTATCTGAAAATGGCTTTGGCGCTGAAGTTGTCTGTGAATGTGGAGTTGGTGGCATGTGAAACCCGCATGTGGAGCATTGGTTTGTGTGGGATGCTCTACCAGGTGCATTTCATTCCTAGGCACTGAAAGGGCATTAAGCCTAGAGTGTGAAAACTGAGTTTCCTTGAGAGCTGCTTGGAAGCCTGATGGTGTGTGAAGTTAGTGAGCCAAATGGAGTTGTTGTCCCACAAGAACCACTCGGCTGATTCTTCTTCAATATGCGCTTCACCAACATGCAGTGTTTCCTTGATTGAATTAGCTCTCACACCAATATTTGCGCCTAGAGCCTTTGCATTGAGGGCTATCTGAAAATGGCTTTGGCGCTGAAGTTGTCTGTGAATGTGGAGTTGGTGGCATGTGAAACCCGCATGTGGAGCATTGGTTTGTGTGGGATGCTCTACCAGATTCATTCCTAGATAATGCACTCAAAGGGCATTAAGCCTAGAGTGTGAAAACTGAGTTTCCTTGAGAGCTGCTTGGAAGCCTGATGGTGTGTGAAGTTAGTGAGCCAAATGGAGTTGTTCTCCCACAAGAACCACTCGGCTGATTCTTCTTCAGTATGCGCTTCACCAACATGCAGTGTTTCCTTGATTGAATTAGCTCTCACACCAATATTTTCGCCTAGAGCCTTTGCATTGAGGGCTATCTGAAAATGGCTTTGGCGCTGAAGTTGTCTGTGAATGTGGAGTTGGTGGCATGTGAAACCCGCATGTGGAGCATTGGTTTGTGTGGGATGCTCTACCAGGTTCATTCCTAGATAATGCACTCAAAGGGCACTAAGCATAGAGTGTGAAAACTGAGTTTCCTTGAGAGCTGCTTGGAAGCCTGATGGTGTGTGAAGTTAGTGAGCCAAATGGAGTTGTTGTCCCACAAGAACCACTCGGCTGATTCTTCTTCAATATGCGCTTCACCAACATGCAGTGTTTCCTTGATTGAATTAGCTCTCACACCAATATTTGTGCCTAGAGCCTTTGCATTGAGGGCTATCTGAAAATGGCTTTGGCGCTGAAGTTGTCTGTGAATGTGGAGTTGGTGGCATGTGAAACCCGCATGTGGAGCATTGGTTTGTGTGGGATGCTCTACCAGATTCATTCCTAGATAATGCACTCAAAGGGCATTAAGCCTAGAGTGTGAAAACTGAGTTTCCTTGAGAGCTGCTTGGAAGCCTGATGGTGTGTGAAGTTAGTGAGCCAAATGGAGTTGTTCTCCCACAAGAACCACTCGGCTGATTCTTCTTCAATATGCGCTTCACCAACATGCAGTGTTTCCTTGATTGAATTAGCTCTCACACCAATATTTGCGCCTAGAGCCTTTGCATTGAGGGCTATCTGAAAATGGCTTTGGCGCTGAAGTTGTCTGTGAATGTGGAGTTGGTGGCATGTGAAACCCGCATGTGGAGCATTGGTTTGTGTGGGATGCTCTACCAGGTTCATTCCTACATAATGCACTCAAAGGGCATTAAGCCTAGAGTGTGAAAACTGAGTTTCCTTAAGAGCTGCTTGGAAGCCTGATGGTGTGTGAAGTTAGTGAGCCAAATGGAGTTGTTCTCCCACAAGAACCACTCGGCTGATTCTTCTTCAATATGCGCTTCACCAACATGCAGTGTTTCCTTGATTGAATTAGCTCTCACACCAATATTTGTGCCTAGAGCCTTTGCATTGAGGGCTATCTGAAAATGGCTTTGGCGCTGAAGTTGTCTGTGAATGTGGAGTTGGTGGCATGTGAAACCCGCATGTGGAGCATTGGTTTGTGTGGGATGCTCTACCAGGTGCATTTTATTCCTAGGCACTCAAAGGGCATTACGCCTAGAGTGTGAAAACTGAGTTTCCTTGAGAGCTGCTTGGAAGCCTGATGGTGTGTGAAGTTAGTGAGCCAAATGGAGTTGTTCTCCCACAAGAACCACTCGGCTGATTCTTCTTCAATATGCGCTTCACCAACATGCAGTGTTTCCTTGATTGAATTAGCTCTCACACCAATATTTTCGCCTAGAGCCTTTGCATTGAGGGCTATCTGAAAATGGCTTTGGCGCTGAAGTTGTCTGTGAATGTGGAGTTGGTGGCATGTGAAACCCGCATGTGGAGCATTGGTTTGTGTGGGATGCTCTACCAGGTTCATTCCTAGATAATGCACTCAAAGGGCACTAAGCATAGAGTGTGAAAACTGAGTTTCCTTGAGAGCTGCTTGGAAGCCTGATGGTGTGTGAAGTTAGTGAGCCAAATGGAGTTGTTCTCCCACAAGAACCACTCGGCTGATTCTTCTTCAATATGCGCTTCACCAACATGCAGTGTTTCCTTGATTGAATTAGCTCTCACACCAATATTTGCGCCTAGAGCCTTTGCATTGAGGGCTATCTGAAAATGGCTTTGGCGCTGAAGTTGTCTGTGAATGTGGAGTTGGTGGCATGTGAAACCCGCATGTGGAGCATTGGTTTGTGTGGGATGCTCTACCAGATTCATTCCTAGAAAATGCACTCAAAGGGCATTAAGCCTAGAGTGTGAAAACTGAGTTTCCTTGAGAGCTGCTTGGAAGCCTGATGGTGTGTGAAGTTAGTGAGCCAAATGGAGTTGTTCTCCCACAAGAACCACTCGGCTGAATCTTCTTCAATATGTGCTTCACCAACATGCAGTGTTTCCTTGATTGAATTAGCTCTCACACCAATATTTGCGCCTAGAGCCTTTGCATTGAGGGCTATCTGAAAATGGCTTTGGCGCTGAAGTTGTCTGTGAATGTGGAGTTGGTGGCATGTGAAACCCGCATGTGGAGCATTGGTTTGTGTGGGATGCTCTACCAGGTTCATTTCAGTCCTAGGCACTCAAAGGGCATTAAGCCTAGAGTGTGAAAACTGAGTTTCCTTGAGAGCTGCTTGGAAGCCTGATGGTGTGTGAAGTTAGTGAGCCAAATGGAGTTGTTCTCCCACAAGAACCACTCGGCTGATTCTTCTTCAATATGCGCTTCACCAACATGCAGTGTTTCCTTGATTGAATTAGCTCTCACACCAATATTTGCGCCTAGAGCCTTTGTATTGAGGGCTATCTGAAAATGGCTTTGGCGCTGAAGTTGTCTGTGAATGTGGAGTTGGTGGCATGTGAAACCCGCATGTGGAGCATTGGTTTGTGTGGGATGCTCTACCAGGTGCATTTCATTCCTAGGCACTGAAAGGGCATTAAGCCTAGAGTGTGAAAACTGAGTTTCCTTGAGAGCTGCTTGGAAGCCTGATGGTGTGTGAAGTTAGTGAGCCAAATGGAGTTGTTGTCCCACAAGAACCACTCGGCTGATTCTTCTTCAATATGCGCTTCACCAACATGCAGTGTTTCCTTGATTGAATTAGCTCTCACACCAATATTTGCGCCTAGAGCCTTTGCATTGAGGGCTATCTGAAAATGGCTTTGGCGCTGAAGTTGTCTGTGAATGTGGAGTTGGTGGCATGTGAAAGCCGCATGTGGAGCATTGGTTTGTGTGGGATGCTCTACCAGATTCATTCCTAGATAATGCACTCAAAGGGCATTAAGCCTAGAGTGTGAAAACTGAGTTTCCTTGAGAGCTGCTTGGAAGCCTGATGGTGTGTGAAGTTAGTGAGCCAAATGGAGTTGTTCTCCCACAAGAACCACTCGGCTGATTCTTCTTCAATATGCGCTTCACCAACATGCAGTGTTTCCTTGATTGAATTAGCTCTCACAGCAATATTTTCGCCTAGAGCCTTTGCATTGAGGGCTATCTGAAAATGGCTTTGGCGCTGAAGTTGTCTGTGAATGTGGAGTTGGTGGCATGTGAAACCCGCATGTGGAGCATTGGTTTGTGTGGGATGCTCTACCAGGTTCATTCCTAGATAATGCACTCAAAGGGCACTAAGCATAGAGTGTGAAAACTGAGTTTCCTTTAGAGCTGCTTGGAAGCCTGATGGTGTGTGAAGTTAGTGAGCCAAATGGAGTTGTTGTCCCACAAGAACCACTCGGCTGATTCTTCTTCAATATGCGCTTCACCAACATGCAGTGTTTCCTTGATTGAATTAGCTCTCACACCAATATTTGCGCCTAGAGCCTTTGCATTGAGGGCTATCTGAAAATGGCTTTGGCGCTGAAGTTGTCTGTGAATGTGGAGTTGGTGGCATGTGAAACCCGCATGTGGAGCATTGGTTTGTGTGGGATGCTCTACCAGATTCATTCCTAGATAATGCACTCAAAGGGCATTAAGCCTAGAGTGTGAAAACTGAGTTTCCTTGAGAGCTGCTTGGAAGCCTGATGGTGTGTGAAGTTAGTGAGCCAAATGGAGTTGTTCTCCCACAAGAACCACTCGGCTGATTCTTCTTCAATATGCGCTTCACCAACATGCAGTGTTTCCTTGATTGAATTAGCTCTCACACCAATATTTGCGCCTAGAGCCTTTGCATTGAGGGCTATCTGAAAATGCCTTTGGCGCTGAAGTTGTCTGTGAATGTGGAGTTGGTGGCATGTGAAACCCGCATGTGGAGCATTGGTTTGTGTGGGATGCTCTACCAGGTTCATTCCTACATAATGCACTCAAAGGGCATTAAGCCTAGAGTGTGAAAACTGAGTTTCCTTAAGAGCTGCTTGGAAGCCTGATGGTGTGTGAAGTTAGTGAGCCAAATGGAGTTGTTCTCCCACAAGAACCACTCGGCTGATTCTTCTTCAATATGCGCTTCACCAACATGCAGTGTTTCCTTGATTGAATTAGCTCTCACACCAATATTTGTGCCTAGAGCCTTTGCATTGAGGGCTATCTGGAAATGGCTTTGGCGCTGAAGTTGTCTGTGAATGTGGAGTTGGTGGCATGTGAAACCCGCATGTGGAGCATTGGTTTGTGTGGGATGCTCTACCAGGTTCATTTCAGTCCTAGGCACTCAAAGGGCATTAAGCCTAGAGTGTGAAAACTGAGTTTCCTTGAGAGCTGCTTGGAAGCCTGATGGTGTGTGAAGTTAGTGAGCCAAATGGAGTTGTTCTCCCACAAGAACCACTCGGCTGATTCTTCTTCAATATGCGCTTCACCAACATGCAGTGTTTCCTTGATTGAATTAGCTCTCACACCAATATTTGCGCCTAGAGCCTTTGTATTGAGGGCTATCTGAAAATGGCTTTGGCGCTGAAGTTGTCTGTGAATGTGGAGTTGGTGGCATGTGAAACCCGCATGTGGAGCATTGGTTTGTGTGGGATGCTCTACCAGGTGCATTTCATTCCTAGGCACTGAAAGGGCATTAAGCCTAGAGTGTGAAAACTGAGTTTCCTTGAGAGCTGCTTGGAAGCCTGATGGTGTGTGAAGTTAGTGAGCCAAATGGAGTTGTTGTCCCACAAGAACCACTCGGCTGATTCTTCTTCAATATGCGCTTCACCAACATGCAGTGTTTCCTTGATTGAATTAGCTCTCACACCAATATTTGCGCCTAGAGCCTTTGCATTGAGGGCTATCTGAAAATGGCTTTGGCGCTGAAGTTGTCTGTGAATGTGGAGTTGGTGGCATGTGAAACCCGCATGTGGAGCATTGGTTTGTGTGGGATGCTCTACCAGATTCATTCCTAGATAATGCACTCAAAGGGCATTAAGCCTAGAGTGTGAAAACTGAGTTTCCTTGAGAGCTGCTTGGAAGCCTGATGGTGTGTGAAGTTAGTGAGCCAAATGGAGTTGTTCTCCCACAAGAACCACTCGGCTGATTCTTCTTCAATATGTGCTTCACCAACATGCAGTGTTTCCTTGATTGAATTAGCTCTCACACCAATATTTTCGCCTAGAGCCTTTGCATTGAGGGCTATCTGAAAATGGCTTTGGCGCTGAAGTTGTCTGTGAATGTGGAGTTGGTGGCATGTGAAACCCGCATGTGGAGCATTGGTTTGTGTGGGATGCTCTACCAGGTTCATTCCTAGATAATGCACTCAAAGGGCACTAAGCATAGAGTGTGAAAACTGAGTTTCCTTGAGAGCTGCTTGGAAGCCTGATGGTGTGTGAAGTTAGTGAGCCAAATGGAGTTGTTGTCCCACAAGAACCACTCGGCTGATTCTTCTTCAATATGCGCTTCACCAACATGCAGTGTTTCCTTGATTGAATTAGCTCTCACACCAATATTTGCGCCTAGAGCCTTTGCATTGAGGGCTATCTGAAAATGGCTTTGGCGCTGAAGTTGTCTGTGAATGTGGAGTTGGTGGCATGTGAAACCCGCATGTGGAGCATTGGTTTGTGTGGGATGCTCTACCAGATTCATTCCTAGATAATGCACTCAAAGGGCATTAAGCCTAGAGTGTGAAAACTGAGTTTCCTTGAGAGCTGCTTGGAAGCCTGATGGTGTGTGAAGTTAGTGAGCCAAATGGAGTTGTTCTCCCACAAGAACCACTCGGCTGATTCTTCTTCAATATGCGCTTCACCAACATGCAGTGTTTCCTTGATTGAATTAGCTCTCACACCAATATTTGCGCCTAGAGCCTTTGCATTGAGGGCTATCTGAAAATGGCTTTGGCGCTGAAGTTGTCTGTGAATGTGGAGTTGGTGGCATGTGAAACCCGCATGTGGAGCATTGGTTTGTGTGGGATGCTCTACCAGGTTCATTCCTAGATAATGCACTCAAAGGGCACTAAGCATAGAGTGTGAAAACTGAGTTTCCTTTAGAGCTGCTTGGAAGCCTGATGGTGTGTGAAGTTAGTGAGCCAAATGGAGTTGTTGTCCCACAAGAACCACTCGGCTGATTCTTCTTCAATATGCGCTTCACCAACATGCAGTGTTTCCTTGATTGAATTAGCTCTCACACCAATATTTGCGCCTAGAGCCTTTGCATTGAGGGCTATCTGAAAATGGCTTTGGCGCTGAAGTTGTCTGTGAATGTGGAGTTGGTGGCATGTGAAACCCGCATGTGGAGCATTGGTTTGTGTGGGATGCTCTACCAGATTCATTCCTAGATAATGCACTCAAAGGGCATTAAGCCTAGAGTGTGAAAACTGAGTTTCCTTGAGAGCTGCTTGGAAGCCTGATGGTGTGTGAAGTTAGTGAGCCAAATGGAGTTGTTCTCCCACAAGAACCACTCGGCTGATTCTTCTTCAATATGCGCTTCACCAACATGCAGTGTTTCCTTGATTGAATTAGCTCTCACACCAATATTTGCGCCTAGAGCCTTTGCATTGAGGGCTATCTGAAAATGCCTTTGGCGCTGAAGTTGTCTGTGAATGTGGAGTTGGTGGCATGTGAAACCCGCATGTGGAGCATTCGTTTGTGTGGGATGCTCTACCAGGTTCATTCCTACATAATGCACTCAAAGGGCATTAAGCCTAGAGTGTGAAAACTGAGTTTCCTTAAGAGCTGCTTGGAAGCCTGATGGTGTGTGAAGTTAGTGAGCCAAATGGAGTTGTTCTCCCACAAGAACCACTCGGCTGATTCTTCTTCAATATGCGCTTCACCAACATGCAGTGTTTCCTTGATTGAATTAGCTCTCACACCAATATTTGTGCCTAGAGCCTTTGCATTGAGGGCTATCTGGAAATGGCTTTGGCGCTGAAGTTGTCTGTGAATGTGGAGTTGGTGGCATGTGAAACCCGCATGTGGAGCATTGGTTTGTGTGGGATGCTCTACCAGGTTCATTTCAGTCCTAGGCACTCAAAGGGCATTAAGCCTAGAGTGTGAAAACTGAGTTTCCTTGAGAGCTGCTTGGAAGCCTGATGGTGTGTGAAGTTAGTGAGCCAAATGGAGTTGTTCTCCCACAAGAACCACTCGGCTGATTCTTCTTCAATATGCGCTTCACCAACATGCAGTGTTTCCTTGATTGAATTAGCTCTCACACCAATATTTGCGCCTAGAGCCTTTGTATTGAGGGCTATCTGAAAATGGCTTTGGCGCTGAAGTTGTCTGTGAATGTGGAGTTGGTGGCATGTGAAACCCGCATGTGGAGCATTGGTTTGTGTGGGATGCTCTACCAGGTGCATTTCATTCCTAGGCACTGAAAGGGCATTAAGCCTAGAGTGTGAAAACTGAGTTTCCTTGAGAGCTGCTTGGAAGCCTGATGGTGTGTGAAGTTAGTGAGCCAAATGGAGTTGTTGTCCCACAAGAACCACTCGGCTGATTCTTCTTCAATATGCGCTTCACCAACATGCAGTGTTTCCTTGATTGAATTAGCTCTCACACCAATATTTGCGCCTAGAGCCTTTGCATTGAGGGCTATCTGAAAATGGCTTTGGCGCTGAAGTTGTCTGTGAATGTGGAGTTGGTGGCATGTGAAACCCGCATGTGGAGCATTGGTTTGTGTGGGATGCTCTACCAGATTCATTCCTAGATAATGCACTCAAAGGGCATTAAGCCTAGAGTGTGAAAACTGAGTTTCCTTGAGAGCTGCTTGGAAGCCTGATGGTGTGTGAAGTTAGTGAGCCAAATGGAGTTGTTCTCCCACAAGAACCACTCGGCTGATTCTTCTTCAATATGTGCTTCACCAACATGCAGTGTTTCCTTGATTGAATTAGCTCTCACACCAATATTTTCGCCTAGAGCCTTTGCATTGAGGGCTATCTGAAAATGGCTTTGGCGCTGAAGTTGTCTGTGAATGTGGAGTTGGTGGCATGTGAAACCCGCATGTGGAGCATTGGTTTGTGTGGGATGCTCTACCAGGTTCATTCCTAGATAATGCACTCAAAGGGCACTAAGCATAGAGTGTGAAAACTGAGTTTCCTTGAGAGCTGCTTGGAAGCCTGATGGTGTGTGAAGTTAGTGAGCCAAATGGAGTTGTTCTCCCACAAGAACCACTCGGCTGATTCTTCTTCAATATGCGCTTCACCAACATGCAGTGTTTCCTTGATTGAATTAGCTCTCACACCAATATTTGCGCCTAGAGCCTTTGCATTGAGGGCTATCTGAAAATGGCTTTGGCGCTGAAGTTGTCTGTGAATGTGGAGTTGGTGGCATGTGAAACCCGCATGTGGAGCATTGGTTTGTGTGGGATGCTCTACCAGATTCATTCCTAGATAATGCACTCAAAGGGCATTAAGCCTAGAGTGTGAAAACTGAGTTTCCTTGAGAGCTGCTTGGAAGCCTGATGGTGTGTGAAGTTAGTGAGCCAAATGGAGTTGTTCTCCCACAAGAACCACTCGGCTGATTCTTCTTCAATATGCGCTTCACCAACATGCAGTGTTTCCTTGATTGAATTAGCTCTCACACCAATATTTGCGCCTAGAGCCTTTGCATTGAGGGCTATCTGAAAATGGCTTTGGCGCTGAAGTTGTCTGTGAATGTGGAGTTGGTGGCATGTGAAACCCGCATGTGGAGCATTGGTTTGTGTGGGATGCTCTACCAGGTTCATTCCTATATAATGCACTCAAAGGGCATTAAGCCTAGAGTGTGAAAACTGAGTTTCCTTAAGAGCTGCTTGGAAGCCTGATGGTGTGTGAAGTTAGTGAGCCAAATGGAGTTGTTCTCCCACAAGAACCACTCGGCTGATTCTTCTTCAATATGCGCTTCACCAACATGCAGTGTTTCCTTGATTGAATTAGCTCTCACACCAATATTTTCGCGTAGAGCCTTTGCATTGAGGGCTATCTGAAAATGGCTTTGGCGCTGAAGATGTCTGTGAATGTGGAGTTGGTGGCATGTGAAACCCGCATGTGGAACATTGGTTTGTGTGGGATGCTCTACCAGGTTCATTCCTAGATAATGCACTCAAAGGGCACTAAGCATAGAGTGTGAAAACTGAGTTTCCTTGAGAGCTGCTTGGAAGCCTGATGGTGTGTGAAGTTAGTGAGCCAAATGGAGTTGTTCCCCCACAAGAACCACTCGCCTGATTCTTCTTCAATATGCGCTTCACCAACATGCAGTGTTTCCTTGATTGAATTAGCTCTCACACCAATATTTGCGCCTAGAGCCTTTGTATTGAGGGCTATCTGAAAATGGCTTTGGCGCTGAAGTTGTCTGTGAATGTGGAGTTGGTGGCATGTGAAACCCGCATGTGGAGCATTGGTTTGTGTGGGATGCTCTACCAGGTTCATTCCTACATAATGCACTCAAAGGGCATTAAGCCTAGAGTGTGAAAACTGAGTTTCCTTGAGAGCTGCTTGGAAGCCTGATGGTGTGTGAAGTTAGTGAGCCAAATGGAGTTGTTCTCCCACAAGAACCACTCGGCTGATTCTTCTTCAATATGCGCTTCACCAACATGCAGTGTTTCCTTGATTGAATTAGCTCTCACACCAATATTTGTGCCTAGAGCCTTTGCATTGAGGGCTATCTGAAAATGGCTTTGGCGCTGAAGTTGTCTGTGAATGTGGAGTTGGTGGCATGTGAAACCCGCATGTGGAGCATTGGTTTGTGTGGGATGCTCTACCAGGTTCATTCCTACATAATGCACTCAAAGGGCACTAAGCCTAGAGTGTGAAAACTGAGTTTCCTTGAGAGCTGCTTGGAAGCCTGATGGTGTGTGAAGTTAGTGAGCCAAATGGAGTTGTTCCCCCACAAGAACCACTCGGCTGATTCTTCTTCAATATGCGCTTCACCAACATGCAGTGTTTCCTTGATTGAATTAGCTCTCACACCAATATTTGCGCCTAGAGCCTTTGCATTGAGGGCTATCTGAAAATGGCTTTGGCGCTGAAGTTGTCTGTGAATGTGGAGTTGGTGGCATGTGAAACCCGCATGTGGAGCATTGGTTTGTGTGGGATGCTCTACCAGGTTCATTCCTACATAATGCACTAAAAGGGCATTAAGCCTAGAGTGTGAAAACTGAGTTTCCTTGAGAGCTGCATGGAAGCCTGATGGTGTGTGAAGTTAGTGAGCCAAATGGAGTTGTTGTCCCACAAGAACCACTAGCCTGATTCTTCTTCAATATGCGCTTCACCAACATGCAGTGTTTCCTTGATTGAATTAGCTCTCACACCAATATTTGCGCCTAGAGCCTTTGTATTGAGGGCTATCTGAAAATGGCTTTGGCGCTGAAGTTGTCTGTGAATGTGGAGTTGGTGGCATGTGAAACCCGCATGTGGAGCATTGGTTTGTGTGGGATGCTCTACCAGGTTCATTCCTATATAATGCACTCAAAGGGCATTAAGCCTAGAGTGTGAAAACTGAGTTTCCTTGAGAGCTGCTTGGAAGCCTGATGGTGTGTGAAGTTAGTGAGCCAAATGGAGTTGTTCTCCCACAAGAACCACTCGCCTGATTCTTCTTCAATATGCGCTTCACCAACATGCAGTGTTTCCTTGATTGAATTAGCTCTCACACCAATATTTGTGCCTAGAGCCTTTGCATTGAGGGCTATCTGAAAATGGCTTTGGCGCTGAAGTTGTCTGTGAATGTGGAGTTGGTGGCATGTGAAACCCGCATGTGGAGCATTGGTTTGTGTGGGATGCTCTACCAGGTTCATTCCTACATAATGCACTCAAAGGGCACTAAGCATAGAGTGTGAAAACTGAGTTTCCTTGAAAGCTGCTTGGAAGCCTGATGGTGTGTGAAGTTAGTGAGCCAAATGGAGTTGTTCCCCCACAAGAACCACTCGCCTGATTCTTCTTCAATATGCGCTTCACCAACATGCAGTGTTTCCTTGATTGAATTAGCTCTCACACCAATATTTGCGCCTAGAGCCTTTGCATTGAGGGCTATCTGAAAATGGCTTTGGCGCTGAAGTTGTCTGTGAATGTGGAGTTGGTGGCATGTGAAACCCGCATGTGGAGCATTGGTTTGTGTGGGATGCTCTACCAGGTTCATTCCTACATAATGCACTCAAAGGGCATTAAGCCTAGAGTGTGAAAACTGAGTTTCCTTGAGAGCTGCATGGAAGCCTGATGGTGTGTGAAGTTAGTGAGCCAAATGGAGTTGTTGTCCCACAAGAACCACTCGGCTGATTCTTCTTCAATATGCGCTTCACCAACATGCAGTGTTTCCTTGATTGAATTAGCTCTCACACCAATATTTGCGCCTAGAGCCTTTGTATTGAGGGCTATCTGGAAATGGCTTTGGCGCTGAAGTTGTCTGTGAATGTGGAGTTGGTGGCATGTGAAACCCGCATGTGGAGCATTGGTTTGTGTGGGATGCTCTACCAGGTTCATTCCTACATAATGCACTCAAAGGGCATTAAGCCTAGAGTGTGAAAACTGAGTTTCCTTCAGAGCTGCTTGGAAGCCTGATGGTGTGTGAAGTTAGTGAGCCAAATGGAGTTGTTCTCCCACAAGAACCACTCGGCTGATTCTTCTTCAATATGCGCTTCACCAACATGCAGTGTTTCCTTGATTGAATTAGCTCTCACACCAATATTTGCACCTAGAGCCTTTTCATTGAGGGCTATCTGAAAATGGCTTTCGCGCTGAAGTTGTCTGTGAATGTGGAGTTGGTGGCATGTGAAACCCGCATGTGGAGCATTGGTTTGTGTGGGATGCTCTACCAGGTTCATTCCTACATAATGCACTCAAAGGGCACTAAGCCTAGAGTGTGAAAACTGAGTTTCCTTGAGAGCTGCTTGGAAGCCTGATCGTGTGTGAAGTTAGTGAGCCAAATGGAGTTGTTCTCCCACAAGAACCACTCGGCTGATTCTTCTTCAATATGCGCTTCACCAACATGCAGTGTTTCCTTGATTGAATTAGCTCTCACACCAATATTTGCACCTAGAGCCTTTGCATTGAGGGCTATCTGAAAATGGCTTTGGCGCTGAAGTTGTCTGTGAATGTGGAGTTGGTGGCATGTGAAACCCGCATGTGGAGCATTGGTTTGTGTGGGATGCTCTACCAGGTTCATTCCTACATAATGCACTCAAAGGGCACTAAGCATAGAGTGTGAAAACTGAGTTTCCTTGAGAGCTGCTTGGAAGCCTGATGGTGTGTGAAGTTAGTGAGCCAAATGGAGTTGTTGTCCCACAAGAACCACTCGCCTGATTCTTCTTCAATATGCGCTTCACCAACATGCAGTGTTTCCTTGATTGAATTAGCTCTCACACCAATATTTGCGCCTAGAGCCTTTGTATTGAGAGCTATCTGAAAATGGCTTTGGCGCTGAAGTTGTCTGTGAATGTGGAGTTGGTGGCATGTGAAACCCGCATGTGGAGCATTGGTTTGTGTGGGATGCTCTACCAGGTGCATTCCTACATAATGCACTCAAAGGGCATTAAGCCTAGAGTGTGAAAACTGAGTTTCCTTGAGAGCTGCTTGGAAGCCTGATGGTGTGTGAAGTTAGTGAGCCAAATGGAGGTGTTCTCCCACAAGAACCACTCGCCTGATTCTTCTTCAATATGCGCTTCACCAACATGCAGTGTTTCCTTGATTGAATTAGCTCTCACACCAATATTTGCGCCTAGAGCCTTTGTATTGAGGGCTATCTGAAAATGGCTTTGGCGCTGAAGTTGTCTGTGAATGTGGAGTTGGTGGCATGTGAAACCCGCATGTGGAGCATTGGTTTGTGTGGGATGCTCTACCAGGTTCATTCCTACATAATGCACTCAAAGGGCATTAAGCCTAGAGTGTGAAAACTGAGTTTCCTTGAGAGCTGCTTGGAAGCCTGATGGTGTGTGAAGTTAGTGAGCCAAATGGAGTTGTTGTCCCACAAGAACCACTCGGCTGATTCTTCTTCAATATGCGCTTCACCAACATGCAGTGTTTCCTTGATTGAATTAGCTCTCACACCAATATTTGGGCCTGGAGCCTTTGCATTGAGGGCTACCTGAAAACGGCTTTGGCGCTGAAGTTGTCTGTGAATGTGGAGTTGGTGGCATGTGAAACCCGCATGTGGAGCATTGGTTCGTGTGGGATGCTCTACCAGGTTCATTTCAGTCCTAGGCACTCAAAGGGCACTAAGCCTAGAGTGTGAAAACTGAGTTTCCTTGAGAGCTGCTTGGAAGCCTGATGGTGTGTGAAGTTAGTGAGCCAAATGGAGTTGTTCTCCCACAAGAGCCACTCGGCTGATTCTTCTTCAATATGCGCTTCACCAACATGCAGTGTTTCCTTGATTGAATTAGCTCTCACACCAATATTTGCGTCTAGAGCCTTTGCATTGAGGGCTATCTGAAAATGGCTGTGGCGCAGAAGTTGTCTGTGAATGTGGAGTTGGTGGCATGTGAAACCCGCATGTGGAGCATTGGTTTGTGTGGGATGCTCTACCAGGTTCATTCCTACATAATGCACTCAAAGGGCACTAAGCATAGAGTGTGAAAACTGAGTTTCCTTGAGAGCTGCATGGAAGCCTGATGGTGTGTGAAGTTAGTGAGCCAAATCGAGTTGTTCTCCCACAAGAACCACTCGGCTGATTCTTCTTCAATATGCGCTTCACCAATATGCAGTGTTTCCTTGATTGAATTAGCTCTCACACCAATATTTGTGCCTAGAGCCTTTGCATTGAGGGCTATCTGAAAATGGCTTTGGCGCTGAAGTTGTCTGTGAATGTGGAGTTGGTGGCATGTGAAACCCGCATGTGGAGCATTCGTTTGTGTGGGATGCTCTACCAGGTTCATTCCTGCATAATGCACTCAAAGGGCATTAAGCCTAGAGTGTGAAAACTGAGTTTCCTTGAGAGCTGCTTGGAAGCCTGATGGTGTGTGAAGTTAGTGAGCCAAATGGAGTTGTTCTCCCACAAGAACCACTCGGCTGATTCTTCTTCAATATGCGCTTCACCAACATGCAGTGTTTCCTTGATTGAATTAGCTCTCACACCAATATTTGCGCCTAGAGCCTTTGTATTGAGGGCTATGTGAAAATGGCTTTGGCGCTGAAGTTGTCTGTGAATGTGGAGTTGGTGGCATGTGAAACCCGCATGTGGAGCATTCGTTTGTGTGGGATGCTCTACCAGGTTCATTTCAGTCCTAGGCACGCAAATGGCATTAAGCCTAGAGTGTGAAAACTGAGTTTCCTTGAGAGCTGCTTGGAAGCCTGATGGTGTGTGAAGTTAGTGAGCCAAATGGAGTTGTTCTCCCACAAGAACCACTCGGCTGATTCTTCTTCAATATGCGCTTCACCAACATGCAGTGTTTCCTTGATTGAATTAGCTCTCACACCAATATTTGGGCCTGGAGCCTTTGCATTGAGGGCTACCTGAAAACGGTTTTGGCGCTGAAGTTGTCTGTGAATGTGGAGTTGGTGGCATGTGAAACCCGCATGTGGAGCATTGGTTCGTGTGGGATGCTCTACCAGGTTCATTTCAGTCCTAGGCACTCAAAGGGCACTAAGCCTAGAGTGTGAAAACTGAGTTTCCTTGAGAGCTGCTTGGAAGCCTGATGGTGTGTGAAGTTAGTGAGCAAATGGAGTTGTTCTCCCACAAGAGCCACTCGGCTGATTCTTCTTCAATATGCGCTTCACCAACATGCAGTGTTTCCTTGATTGAATTAGCTCTCACACCAATATTTGCGCCTAGAGCCTTTGCATTGAGGGCTATCTGAAAATGGCTTTGGCGCTGAAGTTGTCTGTGAATGTGGAGTTGGTGGCATGTGAAACCCGCATGTGGAGCATTGGTTTGTGTGGGATGCTCTACCAGGTTCATTCCTAGATAATGCACTCAAAGGGCATTTAAGCCTAGAGTGTGAAAACTGAGTTTCCTTGAGAGCTGCTTGGAAGCCTGATGGTGTGTGAAGTTAGTGAGCCAAATCGAGTTGTTCTCCCACAAGAACCACTCGGCTGATTCTTCTTCAATATGCACTTCACCAACATGCAGTGTTTCCTTGATTGAATTAGCTCTCACACCAATATTTGCGCCTAGAGCCTTTGCATTGAGGGCTATCTGAAAATGGCTTTGGCGCTGAAGTTGTCTGTGAATGTGGAGTTGGTGGCATGTGAAACCCGCATGTGGAGCATTGGTTTGTGTGGGATGCTCTACCAGGTTCATTCCTACATAATGCACTCAAAGGGCATTAAGCCTAGAGTGTGAAAACTGAGTTTCCTTGAGAGCTGCTTGGAAGCCTGATGGTGTGTGAAGTTAGTGAGCCAAATGGAGTTGTTCTCCCACAAGAACCACTCGGCTGATTCTTCTTCAATATGCGCTTCACCAACATGCAGTGTTTCCTTGATTGAATTAGCTCTCACACCAATATTTGCGCCTAGAGCCTTTGTATTGAGGGCTATCTGAAAATGGCTTTGGCGCTGAAGTTGTCTGTGAATGTGGAGTTGGTGGCATGTGAAACCCGCATGTGGAGCATTCGTTTGTGTGGGATGCTCTACCAGGTTCATTTCAGTCCTAGGCACTCAAAGGCATTAAGCCTAGAGTGTGAAAACTGAGTTTCCTTGAGAGCTGCTTGGAAGCCTGATGGTGTGTGAAGTTAGTGAGCCAAATGGAGTTGTTCTCCCACAAGAACCACTCGGCTGATTCTTCTTCAATATGCGCTTCACCAACATGCAGTGTTTCCTTGATTGAATTAGCTCTCACACCAATATTTGCGCCTAGAGCCTTTGTATTGAGGGCTATCTGAAAATGGCTTTGGCGCTGAAGTTGTCTGTGAATGTGGAGTTGGTGGCATGTGAAACCCGCATGTGGAGCATTGGTTTGTGTGGGATGCTCTACCAGGTTCATTTCATTCCTAGGCACTCAAAGGGCATTAAGCCTAGAGTGTGAAAACTGAGTTTCCTTGAGAGCTGCTTGGAAGCCTGATGGTGTGTGAAGTTAGTGAGCCAAATGGAGTTGTTCTCCCACAAGAACCACTCGGCTGATTCTTCTTCAATATGCGCTTCACCAACATGCAGTGTTTCCTTGATTGAATTAGCTCTCACACCAATATTTGCGCCTAGAGCCTTTGCATTGAGGGCTATCTGAAAATGCCTTTGGCGCTGAAGTTGTCTGTGAATGTGGAGTTGGTGGCATGTGAAACCCGCATGTGGAGCATTGGTTTGTGTGGGATGCTCTACCAGGTTCATTCCTACATAATGCACTCAAAGGGCATTAAGCCTAGAGTGTGAAAACTGAGTTTCCTTGAGAGCTGCTTGGAAGCCTGATGGTGTGTGAAGTTAGTGAGCCAAATGGAGTTGTTCTCCCACAAGAACCACTCGGCTGATTCTTCTTCAATATGCGCTTCACCAACATGCAGTGTTTCCTTGATTGAATTAGCTCTCACACCAATATTTGCGCCTAGAGCCTTTGTATTGAGGGCTATCTGAAAATGGCTTTGGCGCTGAAGTTGTCTGTGAATGTGGAGTTGGTGCATGTGAAACCCGCATGTGGAGCATTGGTTCGTGTGGGATGCTCTACCAGGTTCATTTCATTCCTAGGCACTCAAAGGGGCATTAAGCCTAGAGTGTGAAAACTGAGTTTCCTTGAGAGCTGCTTGGAAGCCTGATGGTGTGTGAAGTTAGTGAGCCAAATGGAGTTGTTCTCCCACAAGAACCACTCGGCTGATTCTTCTTCAATATGCGCTTCACCAACATGCAGTGTTTCCTTGATTGAATTAGCTCTCACACAATATTTTCGCCTAGAGCCTTTGCATTGAGGGCTACCTGAAAACGGCTTTGGCGCTGAAGTTGTCTGTGAATGTGGAGTTGGTGGCATGTGAAACCCGCATGTGGAGCATTGGTTTGTGTGGGATGCTCTACCAGGTTCATTCCTACATAATGCACTCAAAGGGCACTAAGCCTAGAGTGTGAAAACTGAGTTTCCTTGAGAGCTGCTTGGAAGCCTGATGGTGTGTGAAGTTAGTGAGCCAAATGGAGGTGTTCTCCCACAAGAACCACTCGGCTGATTCTTCTTCAATATGCGCTTCACCAACATGCAGTGTTTCCTTGATTGAATTAGCTCTCACACCAATATTTGCACCTAGAGCCTTTGCATTGAGGGCTATCTGAAAATGGCTTTGGCGCTGAAGTTGTCTGTGAATGTGGAGTTGGTGGCATGTGAAACCCGCATGTGGAGCATTGGTTTGTGTGGGATGCTCTACCAGGTTCATTTCATTCCTAGGCACTCAAAGGGCATTAAGCCTAGAGTGTGAAAACTGAGTTTCCTTGAGAGCTGCTTGGAAGCCTGATGGTGTGTGAAGTTAGTGAGCCAAATGGAGTTGTTCTCCCACAAGAACCACTCGGCTGATTATTATTCAATATGCGCTTCACCAACATGCAGTGTTTCCTTGATTGAATTAGCTCTCACACCAATATTTTCGCCTAGAGCCTTTGCATTGAGGGCTATCTGAAAATGGCTTTGGCGCTGAAGTTGTCTGTGAATGTGGAGTTGGTGGCATGTGAAACCCGCATGTGGAGCATTGGTTTGTGTGGGATGCTCTACCAGGTTCATTCCTAGATAATGCACTCAAAGGGCATTAAGCCTAGAGTGTGAAAACTGAGTTTCCTTGAGAGCTGCTTGGAAGCCTGATGGTGTGTGAAGTTAGTGAGCCAAATGGAGTTGTTCTCCCACAAGAACCACTCGGCTGATTCTTCTTCAATATGTGCTTCACCAACATGCAGTGTTTCCTTGATTGAATTAGCTCTCACACCAATATTTGCGCCTGGAGCCTTTGCATTGAGGGCTACCTGAAAACGGCTTTGGCGCTGAAGTTGTCTGTGAATGTGGAGTTGGTGGCATGTGAAACCCGCATGTGGAGCATTGGTTCGTGTGGGATGCTCTACCAGGTTCATTTCAGTCCTAGGCACTCAAAGGACACTAAGCCTAGAGTGTGAAAACTGAGTTTCCTTGAGAGCTGCTTGGAAGCCTGATGGTGTGTGAAGTTAGTGAGCCAAATGGAATTGTTCTCCCACAAGAGCCACTCGGCTGATTCTTCTTCAATATGCACTTCACCAACATGCAGTGTTTCCTTGATTGAATTAGCTCTCACACCAATATTTGCGTCAAGAGCCTTTGCATTGAGGGCTATCTGAAAATGGCTTTGGCGCTGAAGTTGTCTGTGAATGTGGAGTTGGTGGCATGTGAAACCCGCATGTGGAGCATTGGTTTGTGTGGGACGCTCTACCAGGTTCATTCCTACATAATGCACTCAAAGGGCATTAAGCCTAGAGTGTGAAAACTGAGTTTCCTTGAGAGCTGCTTGGAAGCCTGATGGTGTGTGAAGTTAGTGAGCCAAATGGAGTTGTTCTCCCACAAGAACCACTCGGCTGATTCTTCTTCAATATGCGCTTCACCAACATGCAGTGTTTCCTTGATTGAATTAGCTCTCACACCAATATTTGCGCCTAGAGCCTTTGCATTGAGGGCTATCTGAAAATGGCTTTGGCGCTGAAGTTGTCTGTGAATGTGGAGTTGGTGGCATGTGAAACCCGCATGTGGAGCATTGGTTTGTGTGGGATGCTCTACCAGGTTCATTCCTAGATAATGCACTCAAAGGGCATTAAGCCTAGAGTGTGAAAACTGAGTTTCCTTGAGAGCTGCTTGGAAGCCTGATGGTGTGTGAAGTTAGTGAGCCAAATGGAGTTGTTCTCCCACAAGAACTACTCGCCTGATTCTTCTTCAATATGCGCTTCACCAACATGCAGTGTTTCCTTGATTGAATTAGCTCTCACACCAATATTTGCGCCTAGAGCCTTTGCATTGAGGGGTATCTGAAAATGGCTTTGGCGCTGAAGTTGTCTGTGAATGTGGAGTTGGTGGCATGTGAAACCCGCATGTGGAGCATTGGTTTGTGTGGGATGCTCTACCAGGTTCATTTCAGTCCTAGGCACTCAAAGGGCATTAAGCCTAGAGTGTGAAAACTGAGTTTCCTTGAGAGCTGCTTGGAAGCCTGATGGTGTGTGAAGTTAGTGAGCCAAATGGAGTTGTTCTCCCACAAGAACCACTCGGCTCATTCTTCTTCAATATGCGCTTCACCAACATGCAGTGTTTCCTTGATTGAATTAGCTCTCACACCAATATTTTCTCCTAGAGCCTTTGCATTGAGGGCTATCTGAAAATGGCTTTGGCGCTGAAGTTGTCTGTGAATGTGGAGTTGGTGGCATGTGAAACCCGCATGTGGAGCATTGGTTTGTGTGGGATGCTCTACCAGGTTCATTCCTACATAATGCACTCAAAGGGCATTAAGCCTAGAGTGTGAAAACTGAGTTTCCTTGAGAGCTGCTTGGAAGCCTGATGGTGTGTGAAGTTAGTGAGCCAAATGGAGTTGTTCTCCCACAAGAACCACTCGGCTGATTCTTCTTCAATATGCGCTTCACCAACATGCAGTGTTTCCTTGATTGAATTAGCTCTCACACCAATATTTGCACCTAGAGCCTTTGCATTGAGGGCTATCTGAAAATGGCTTTGGCGCTGAAGTTGTCTGTGAATGTGGAGTTGGTGGCATGTGAAACCCGCATGTGGAGCATTGGTTTGTGTGGGATGCTCTACCAGGTTCATTTCAGTCCTAGGCACTCAAAGGGCATTAAGCCTAGAGTGTGAAAACTGAGTTTCCTTGAGAGCTGCTTGGAAGCCTGATCGTGTGTGAAGTTAGTGAGCCAAATGGAGTTGTTCTCCCACAAGAACCACTCGGCTGATTCTTCTTCAATATGCGCTTCACCAACATGCAGTGTTTCCTTGATTGAATTAGCTCTCACACCAATATTTGCGCCTAGAGCCTTTGTATTGAGGGCTATCTGAAAATGGCTTTGGCGCTGAAGTTGTCTGTGAATGTGGAGTTGGTGGCATGTGAAACCCGCATGTGGAGCATTGGTTTGTGTGGGATGCTCTACCAGGTTCATTTCAGTCCTAGGCACTCAAAGGGCATTAAGCCTAGAGTGTGAAAACTGAGTTTCCTTGAGAGCTGCTTGGAAGCCTGATGGTGTGTGAAGTTAGTGAGCCAAATGGAGTTGTTCTCCCACAAGAACCACTCGGCTGATTCTTCTTCAATATGCGCTTCACCAACATGCAGTGTTTCCTTGATTGAATTAGCTCTCACACCAATATTTGGGCCTGGAGCCTTTGCATTGAGGGCTATCTGAAAATGGCTTTGGCGCTGAAGTTGTCTGCGAATGTGGAGTTGGTGGCATGTGAAACCCGCATGTGGAGCATTGGTTTGTGTGGGATGCTCTACCAGGTTCATTCCTACATAATGCACTCAAAGGGCATTAAGCCTAGAGTGTGAAAACTGAGTTTCCTTGAGAGCTGCTTGGAAGCCTGATGGTGTGTGAAGTTAGTGAGCCAAATGGAGTTGTTCTCCCACAAGAACCACTCGGCTGATTCTTCTTCAATATGTGCTTCACCAACATGCAGTGTTTCCTTGATTGAATTAGCTCTCACACCAATATTTGCGCCTGGAGCCTTTGCATTGAGGGCTACCTGAAAACGGCTTTGGCGCTGAAGTTGTCTGTGAATGTGGAGTTGGTGGCATGTGAAACCCGCATGTGAAGCATTGGTTCGTGTGGGATGCTCTACCAGGTTCATTTCAGTCCTAGGCACTCAAAGGACACTAAGCCTAGAGTGTGAAAACTGAGTTTCCTTGAGAGCTGCTTGGAAGCCTGATGGTGTGTGAAGTTAGTGAGCCAAATGGAGTTGTTCTCCCACAAGAACCACTCGGCTGATTCTTCTTCAATATGCACTTCACCAACATGCAGTGTTTCCTTGATTGAATTAGCTCTCACACCAATATTTGCGTCTAGAGCCTTTGCATTGAGGGCTATCTGAAAATGGCTTTGGCGCTGAAGTTGTCTGTGAATGTGAAGTTGGTGGCATGTGAAACCCGCATGTGGAGCATTGGTTTGTGTGGGATGCTCTACCAGGTTCATTCCTACCTAATGCACTCAAAGGGCATTAAGCCTAGAGTGTGAAAACTGAGTTTCCTTGAGAGCTGCTTGGAAGCCTGATGGTGTGTGAAGTTAGTGAGCCAAATGGAGTTGTTCTCCCACAAGAACCACTCGGCTGATTCTTCTTCAATATGCGCTTCACCAACATGCAGTGTTTCCTTGATTGAATTAGCTCTCACACCAATATTTGCGCCTAGAGCCTTTGCATTGAGGGGTATCTGAAAATGGCTTTGGCGCTGAAGTTGTCTGTGAATGTGGAGTTGGTGGCATGTGAAACCCGCATGTGGAGCATTGGTTTGTGTGGGATGCTCTACCAGGTTCATTCCTACATAATGCACTCAAAGGGCATTAAGCCTAGAGTGTGAAAACTGAGTTTCCTTGAGAGCTGCTTGGAAGCCTGATGGTGTGTGAAGTTAGTGAGCCAAATGGAGTTGTTCTCCCACAAGAACCACTCGCCTGATTCTTCTTCAATATGCGCTTCACCAACATGCAGTGTTTCCTTGATTGAATTAGCTCTCACACCAATATTTGCGCCTAGAGCCTTTGTATTGAGGGCTATCTGAAAATGGCTTTGGCGCTGAAGTTGTCTGGGAATGTGGAGTTGGTGGCATGTGAAACCCGCATGTGGAGCATTGGTTTGTGTGGGATGCTCTACCAGGTTCATTTCAGTCCTAGGCACTCAAAGGGCATTAAGCCTAGAGTGTGAAAACTGAGTTTCCTTGAGAGCTGCTTGGAAGCCTGATGGTGTGTGAAGTTAGTGAGCCAAATGGAGTTGTTCTCCCACAAGAACCACTCGGCTGATTCTTCTTCAATATGCGCTTCACCAACATGCAGTGTTTCCTTGATTGAATTAGCTCTCACACCAATATTTTCTCCTAGAGCCTTTGCATTGAGGGCTATCTGAAAATGGCTTTGGCGCTGAAGTTGTCTGTGAATGTGGAGTTGGTGGCATGTGAAACCCGCATGTGGAGCATTGGTTTGTGTGGGATGCTCTACCAGGTGCATTTCATTCCTAGGCACTCAAAGGGCATTAAGCCTAGAGTGTGAAAACTGAGTTTCCTTGAGAGCTGCTTGGAAGCCTGATGGTGTGTGAAGTTAGTGAGCCAAATGGAGTTGTTCTCCCACAAGAACCACTCGGCTGATTCTTCTTCAATATGCGCTTCACCAACATGCAGTGTTTCCTTGATTGAATTAGCTCTCACACCAATATTTGCACCTAGAGCCTTTGCATTGAGGGCTATCTGAAAATGGCTTTGGCGCTGAAGTTGTCTGTGAATGTGGAGTTGGTGGCATGTGAAACCCGCATGTGGAGCATTGGTTTGTGTGGGATGCTCTACCAGGTTCATTCCTAGATAATGCACTCAAAGGGCATTAAGCCTAGAGTGTGAAAACTGAGTTTCCTTGAGAGCTGCTTGGAAGCCTGATGGTGTGAAGTTAGTGAGCCAAAAGGAGGTGTTCTCCCACAAGAACCACTCTCCTGATTCTTCTTCAATATGCGCTTCCCCAACATGCAGTGTTTCCTTGATTGAATTAGCTCTCACACCAATATTTGGGCCTGGAGCCTTTGCATTGAGGGCTATCTGAAAATGGCTTTGGCGCTGAAGTTGTCTGTGAATGTGGAGTTGGTGGCATGTGAAACCCGCATGTGGAGCATTGGTTTGTGTGGGATGCTCTACCAGGTTCATTCCTACATAATGCACTCAAAGGGCATTAAGCCTAGAGTGTGAAAACTGAGTTTCCTTGAGAGCTGCTTGGAAGCCTGATGGTGTGTGAAGTTAGTGAGCCAAATGGAGTTGTTCTCCCACAAGAACCACTCGGCTGATTCTTCTTCAATATGCGCTTCACCAACATGCAGTGTTTCCTTGATTGAATTAGCTCTCACACCAATATTTGGGCCTAGAGCCTATGCATTGAGGGCTATCTGAAAATGGCTTTGGCGCTGAAGTTGTCTGTGAATGTGGAGTTGGTGGCATGTGAAACCCGCATGTGGAGCATTGGTTTGTGTGGGATGCTCTACCAGGTGCATTTCATTCCTAGCCACTCAAAGGGCACTAAGCCTAGAGTGTGAAAACTGAGTTTCCTTGAGAGCTGTATGGAAGCCTGATGGTGTGTGAAGTTAGTGAGCCAAATGGAGTTGTTGTCGCACAAGAACCACTCGGCTGATTCTTCTTCAATATGCGCTTCACCAACATGCAGTGTTTCCTTGATTGAATTAGCTCTCACACCAATATTTTCGCCTAGAGCCTTTGTATTGAGGGCTATCTGAAAATGGCTTTGGCGCTGAAGTTGTCTGTGAATGTGGAGTTGGTGGCATGTGAAACCCGCATGTGGAGCATTGGTTTGTGTGGGATGCTCTACCAGGTTCATTCCTACATAATGCACTCAAAGGACATTATGCCTAGAGTGTGAAAACTGAGTTTCCTTGAGAGCTGCTTGGAAGCCTGATGGTGTGTGAAGTTAGTGAGCCAAATGGAGTTGTTCTCCCACAAGAACCACTTGGCTGATTCTTCTTCAATATGCGCTTCACCAACATGCAGTGTTTCCTTGATTGAATTAGCTCTCACACCAATATTTGCGCCTAGAGCCTTTGCATTGAGGGCTATCTGAAAATGGCTTTGGAGCTGAAGTTGTCTGTGAATGTGGAGTTGGTGGCATGTGAAACCCGCATGTGGAGCATTGATTTGTGTGGGATGCTCTACCAGGTTCATTCCTACATAATGCACTCAAAGGGCATTAAGCCTAGAGTGTGAAAACTGAGTTTCCTTGAGAGCTGCTTGGAAGCCTGATGGTGTGTGAAGTTAGTGAGCCAAATGGAGTTGTTCTCCCACAAGAACCACTCGGCTGATTCTTCTTCAATATGCGCTTCACCAACATACAGTGTTTCCTTGATTGAATTAGCTCTCACACCAATATTTGCGCCTAGAGCCTTTGCATTGAGATCTATCTGAAAATGGCTTTGGCGCTGAAGTTGTCTGTGAATGTGGAGTTGGTGGCATGTGAAACCCGCATGTGGAGCATTGGTTTGTGTGGGATGCTCTACCAGGTTCATTCCTACATAATGCACTCAAAGGGCATTAAGCCTAGAGTGTGAAAACTGAGTTTCCTTGAGAGCTGCTTGGAAGCCTGATGGTGTGTGAAGTTAGTGAGCCAAATGGAGTTGTTCTCCCACAAGAACCACTCGCCTGATTCTTCTTCAATATGCGCTTCACCAACATGCAGTGTTTCCTTGATTGAATTAGCTCTCACACAAATATTTTCGCCTAGAGCCTTTGCTTTGAGGGCTATCTGAAAATGGCTTTGGCGCTGAAGTTGTCTGTGAATGTGGAGTTGGTGGCATGTGAAACCCGCATGTGGAGCATTCGTTTGTGTGGGATGCTCTACCAGGTTCATTCCTACATAATGCACTCAAAGGGCACTAAGCATAGAGTGTGAAAACTGAGTTTACTTCAGAGCTGCTTGGAAGCCTGATGGTGTGTGAAGTTAGTGAGCCAAATGGAGTTGTTCCCCCACAAGAACCACTCGCCTGATTCTTCTTCAATATGCGCTTCACCAACATGCAGTGTTTCCTTGATTGAATTAGCTCTCACACCAATATTTGCGCCTAGAGCCTTTGCATTGAGGGCTATCTGAAAATGGCTTTGGCGCTGAAGTTGTCTGTGAATGTGGAGTTGGTGGCATGTGAAACCCGCATGTGGAGCATTGGTTTGTGTGGGATGCTCTACCAGGTTCATTCCTAGATAATGCACTCAAAGGGCACTAAGCATAGAGTGTGAAAACTGAGTTTCCTTGAGAGCTGCTTGGAAGCCTGATGGTGTGTGAAGTTAGTGAGCCAAATGGAGTTGTTGTCCCACAAGAACCACTCGCCTGATTCTTCTTCAATATGCGCTTCACCAACATGCAGTGTTTCCTTGATTGAATTAGCTCTCACACCAATATTTGCGCCTAGAGCCTTTGCATTGAGGGCTATCTGAAAATGGCTTTGGCGCTGAAGTTGTCTGTGAATGTGGAGTTGGTGGCATGTGAAACCCGCATGTGGAGCATTGGTTTGTGTGGGATGCTCTACCAGGTTCTTTCCTAGATAATGCACTCAAAGGGCACTAAGCATAGAGTGTGAAAACTGAGTTTCCTTGAGAGCTGCTTGGAAGCCTGATGGTGTGTGAAGTTAGTGAGCCAAATGGAGTTGTTGTCCCACAAGAACCACTTGCCTGATTCTTCTTCAATATGCGCTTCACCAACATGCAGTGTTTCCTTGATTGAATTAGCTCTCACACCAATATTTGCGCCTAGAGCCTTTGCATTGAGGGCTATCTGAAAATGCCTTTGGCGCTGAAGTTGTCTGTGAATGTGGAGTTGGTGGCATGTGAAACCCGCATGTGGAGCATTGGTTTGTGTGGGATGCTCTACCAGGTTCATTCCTACATAATGCACTCAAAGGGCATTAAGCCTAGAGTGTGAAAACTGAGTTTCCTTGAGAGCTGCTTGGAAGCCTGATGGTGTGTGAAGTTAGTGAGCCAAATGGAGTTGTTCTCCCACAAGAACCACTCGCCTGATTCTTCTTCAATATGCGCTTCACCAACATGCAGTGTTTCCTTGATTGAATTAGCTCTCACACCAATATTTTCGCCTAGAGCCTTTGCATTGAGGGCTATCTGAAAATGGCTTTGGCGCTGAAGTTGTCTGTGAATGTGGAGTTGGTGGCATGTGAAACCCGCATGTGGAGCATTGGTTTGTGTGGGATGCTCTACCAGGTTCATTCCTAGATAATGCACTCAAAGGGCACTAAGCATAGAGTGTGAAAACTGAGTTTCCTTGAGAGCTGCTTGGAAGCCTGATGGTGTGTGAAGTTAGTGAGCCGAATGGAGTTGTTCCCCTACAAGAACCACTCGGCTGATTCTTCCTCAATATGCGCTTCACCAACATGCAGTGTTTCCTTGATTGAATTAGCTCTCACACCAATATTTGCGCCTAGAGCCTTTGTATTGGGGGCTATCTGAAAATGGCTTTGGCGCTGAAGTTGTCTGTGAATGTGGAGTTGGTGGCATGTGAAACCCGCATGTGGAGCATTGGTTTGTGTGGGATGCTCTACCAGGTGCATTTCATTCCTATGCACTCAAAGGGCATTAAGCATAGAGTGTGAAAACTGAGTTTCCTTGAGAGCTGCTTGGAAGCCTGATGGTGTGTGAAGTTAGTGAGCCAAGTGGAGTTGTTCCCCCACAAGAACCACTCGGCTGATTCTTCTTCAATATGCGCTTCACCAACATGCAGTGTTTCCTTGATTGAATTAGCTCTCACACCAATATTTGCGCCTAGAGCCTTTGGATTGAGGGCTATCTGAAAATGGCTGTGGCGCTGAAGTTGTCTGTGAATGTGGAGTTGGTGGCATGTGAAACCCGCATGTGGAGCATTGGTTTGTGTGGGATGCTCTACCAGGTTCATTCCTAGATAATGCACTCAAAGGGCACTAAGCCTAGAGTGTGAAAACTGAGTTTCCTTAAGAGCTGCTTGGAAGCCTGATGGTGTGTGAAGTTAGTGAGCCAAAGGGAGTTGTTCTCCCACAAGAACCACTCGGCTGATTCTTCTTCAATATGCGCTTCACCAACATGCAGTGTTTCCTTGATTGAATTAGCTCTCACACCAATATTTTCGCCTAGAGCCTTTGCATTGAGGGCTATCTGAAAATGCCTTTGGCGCTGAAGTTGTCTGTGAATGTGGAGTTGGTGGCATGTGAAACCCGCATGTGGAGCATTGGTTTGTGTGGGATGCTCTACCAGATTCATTCCTACATAATGCACTCAAAGGGCATTAAGCCTAGAGTGTGAAAACTGAGTTTCCTTGAGAGCTGCTTGGAAGCCTGATGGTGTGTGAAGTTAGTGAGCCAAATGGAGTTGTTCTCCCACAAGAACCACTCGGCTGATTCTTCTTCAATATGCGCTTCACCAACATGCAGTGTTTCCTTGATTGAATTAGCTCTCACACCAATATTTGCGCCTAGAGCCTTTGCATTGAGGGCTATCTGAAAATGGCTTTGGCGCTGAAGTTGTCTGTGAATGTGGAGTTGGTGGCATGTGAAACCCGCATGTGGAGCATTGGTTTGTGTGGGATGCTCTACCAGGTTCATTCCTAGATAATGCACTCAAAGGGCATTAAGCATAGAGTGTGAAAACTGAGTTTCCTTGAGAGCTGCTTGGAAGCCTGATGGTGTGTGAAGTTAGTGAGCCAAATGGAGTTGTTGTCCCACAAGAACCACTCGCCTGATTCTTCTTCAATATGCGCTTCACCAACATGCAGTGTTTCCTTGATTGAATTAGCTCTCACACCAATATTTGCGCAGAGCCTTTGCATTGAGGGCTATCTGAAAATGCCTTTGGCGCTGAAGTTGTCTGTGAATGTGGAGTTGGTGGCATGTGAAACCCGCATGTGGAGCATTGGTTTGTGTGGGATGCTCTACCAGATGCATTTCATTCCTAGGCACTCAAAGGGCATTAAGCCTAGAGTGTGAAAACTGAGTTTCCTTGAGAGCTGCTTGGAAGCCTGATGGTGTGTGAAGTTAGTGAGCCAAATGGAGTTGTTGTCCCACAAGAACCACTCGGCTGATTCTTCCTCAATATGCGCTTCACCAACATGCAGTGTTTCCTTGATTGAATTAGCTCTCACACCAATATTTGTGCCTAGAGCCTTTGCATTGAGGGCTATCTGAAAATGGCTTTGGCGCTGAAGTTGTCTGTGAATGTGGAGTTGGTGGCATGTGAAACCCGCATGTGGAGCATTGGTTTGTGTGGGATGCTCTACCAGGTTCATTCCTACATAATGCACTCAAAGGGCATTAAGCCTAGAGTGTGAAAACTGAGTTTCCTTGAGAGCTGCTTGGAAGCCTGATGGTGTGTGAAGTTAGTGAGCCAAATGGAGTTGTTCTCCCACAAGAACCACTCGCCTGATTCTTCTTCAATATGCGCTTCACCAACATGCAGTGTTTCCTTGATTGAATTAGCTCTCACACCAATATTTGCGCCTAGAGCCTTTGTATTGAGGGCTATCTGAAAATGGCTTTGGCGCTGAAGTTGTCTGGGAATGTGGAGTTGGTGGCATGTGAAACCCGCATGTGGAGCATTGGTTTGTGTGGGATGCTCTACCAGGTTCATTTCAGTCCTAGGCACTCAAAGGGCATTAAGCCTAGAGTGTGAAAACTGAGTTTCCTTGAGAGCTGCTTGGAAGCCTGATGGTGTGTGAAGTTAGTGAGCCAAATGGAGTTGTTCTCCCACAAGAACCACTCGGCTGATTCTTCTTCAATATGCGCTTCACCAACATGCAGTGTTTCCTTGATTGAATTAGCTCTCACACCAATATTTTCTCCTAGAGCCTTTGCATTGAGGGCTATCTGAAAATGGCTTTGGCGCTGAAGTTGTCTGTGAATGTGGAGTTGGTGGCATGTGAAACCCGCATGTGGAGCATTGGTTTGTGTGGGATGCTCTACCAGGTGCATTTCATTCCTAGGCACTCAAAGGGCATTAAGCCTAGAGTGTGAAAACTGAGTTTCCTTGAGAGCTGCTTGGAAGCCTGATGGTGTGTGAAGTTAGTGAGCCAAATGGAGTTGTTCTCCCACAAGAACCACTCGGCTGATTCTTCTTCAATATGCGCTTCACCAACATGCAGTGTTTCCTTGATTGAATTAGCTCTCACACCAATATTTGCACCTAGAGCCTTTGCATTGAGGGCTATCTGAAAATGGCTTTGGCGCTGAAGTTGTCTGTGAATGTGGAGTTGGTGGCATGTGAAACCCGCATGTGGAGCATTGGTTTGTGTGGGATGCTCTACCAGGTTCATTCCTAGATAATGCACTCAAAGGGCATTAAGCCTAGAGTGTGAAAACTGAGTTTCCTTGAGAGCTGCTTGGAAGCCTGATGGTGTGAAGTTAGTGAGCCAAATGGAGGTGTTCTCCCACAAGAACCACTCTCCTGATTCTTCTTCAATATGCGCTTCCCCAACATGCAGTGTTTCCTTGATTGAATTAGCTCTCACACCAATATTTGGGCCTGGAGCCTTTGCATTGAGGGCTATCTGAAAATGGCTTTGGCGCTGAAGTTGTCTGTGAATGTGGAGTTGGTGGCATGTGAAACCCGCATGTGGAGCATTGGTTTGTGTGGGATGCTCTACCAGGTTCATTCCTACATAATGCACTCAAAGGGCATTAAGCCTAGAGTGTGAAAACTGAGTTTCCTTGAGAGCTGCTTGGAAGCCTGATGGTGTGTGAAGTTAGTGAGCCAAATGGAGGTGTTCTCCCACAAGAACCACTCGGCTGATTCTTCTTCTATATGCGCTTCACCAACATGCAGTGTTTCCTTGATTGAATTAGCTCTCACACCAATATTTGCGCCTAGAGCCTTTGCATTGAGATCTATCTGAAAATGGCTTTGGCGCTGAAGTTGTCTGTGAATGTGGAGTTGGTGGCATGTGAAACCCGCATGTGGAGCATTGGTTTGTGTGGGATGCTCTACCAGGTTCATTCCTAGATAATGCACTCAAAGGGCACTAAGCATAGAGTGTGAAAACTGAGTTTCCTTGAGAGCTGCTTGGAAGCCTGATGGTGTGTGAAGTTAGTGAGCCAAATGGAGTTGTTCTCCCACAAGAACCACTCGGCTGATTCTTCTTCAATATGCGCTTCACCAACATGCAGTGTTTCCTTGATTGAATTAGCTCTCACACCAATATTTGCACCTAGAGCCTTTGCATTGAGGGCTATCTGAAAATGGCTTTGGCGCTGAAGTTGTCTGTGAATGTGGAGTTGGTGGCATGTGAAACCCGCATGTGGAGCATTGGTTCGTGTGGGATGCTCTACCAGGTGCATTTCATTCCTAGGCACTCAAAGGGCATTAAGCCTAGAGTGTGAAAACTGAGTTTCCTTGAGAGCTGCTTGGAAGCCTGATGGTGTGTGAAGTTAGTGAGCCAAATGGAGTTGTTCTCCCACAAGAACCACTCGGCTGATTCTTCTTCAATATGCGCTTCACCAACATGCAGTGTTTCCTTGATTGAATTAGCTCTCACACCAATATTTGCGCCTAGAGCCTTTGCATTGAGGGCTATCTGAAAATGGCTTTGGCGCTGAAGTTGTCTGTGAATGTGGAGTTGGTGGCATGTGAAACCCGCATGTGGAGCATTGGTTTGTGTGGGATGCTCTACCAGGTTCATTTCAGTCCTACGCACTCAAAGGGCATTAAGCCTAGAGTGTGAAAACTGAGTTTCCTTGAGAGCTGCTTGGAAGCCTGATGGTGTGTGAAGTTAGTGAGCCAAATGGAGTTGTTCTCCCACAAGAACCACTCTCCTGATTCTTCTTCAATATGCGCTTCACCAACATGCAGTGTTTCCTTGATTGAATTAGCTCTCACACCAATATTTGGGCCTGGAGCCTTTGCATTGAGGGCTATCTGAAAATGGCTTTGGCGCTGAAGTTGTCTGTGAATGTGGAGTTGGTGGCATGTGAAACACGCATGTGGAGCATTCGTTTGTGTGTGATGCTCTACCAGGTTCATTTCAGTCCTAGGCACTCAAAGGGCATTAAGCCTAGAGTGTGAAAACTGAGTTTCCTTGAGAGCTGCTTGGAAGCCTGATGGTGTGTGAAGTTAGTGAGCCAAATGGAGTTGTTCTCCCACAAGAACCACTCGGCTGATTCTTCTTCAATATGCGCTTCACCAACATGCAGTGTTTCCTTGATTGAATTAGCTCTCACACCAATATTTGCACCTAGAGCCTTTGCATTGAGGGCTATCCGAAAATGGCTTTGGCGCTGAAGTTGTCTGTGAATGTGGAGTTGGTGGCATGTGAAACCCGCATGTGGAGCATTGGTTTGTGTGGGATGCTCTACCAGGTTCATTCCTAGATAATGCACTCAAAGGGCATTAAGCCTAGAGTGTCAAAACTGAGTTTCCTTGAGAGCTGCTTGGAAGCCTGATGGTGTGTGAAGTTTGTGAGCCAAATGGAGTTGTTCTCCCACAAGAACCACTCGGCTGATTCTTCTTCAATATGCGCTTCACCAACATGCAGTGTTTCCTTGATTGAATTAGCTCTCACACCAATATTTGCGCCTAGAGCCTTTGCATTGAGGGCTATCTGAAAATGGCTTTGGCGCTGAAGTTGTCTGTGAATGTGGAGTTGGTGGCATGTGAAACCCGCATGTGGAGCATTGGTTTGTGTGGGATGCTCTACCAGGTTCATTTCATTCCTAGGCACTCAAAGGGCACTAAGCCTAGAGTGTGAAAACTGAGTTTCCTTGAGAGCTGCTTGGAAGCCTGATGGTGTGTGAAGTTAGTGAGCCAAATGGAGGTGTTCTCCCACAAGAACCACTCGGCTGATTCTTCTTCAATATGCGCTTCACCAACATGCAGTGTTTCCTTGATTGAATTAGCTCTCACACCAATATTTGCGCCTAGAGCCTTTGCATTGAGATCTATCTGAAAATGGCTTTGGCGCTGAAGTTGTCTGTGAATGTGGAGTTGGTGGCATGTGAAACCCGCATGTGGAGCATTGGTTTGTGTGGGATGCTCTACCAGGTTCATTCCTACATAATGCACTCAAAGGGCACTAAGTATAGAGTGTGAAAACTGAGTTTCCTTGAGAGCTGCTTGGAAGCCTGATGGTGTGTGAAGTTAGTGAGCCAAATGGAGTTGTTCTCCCACAAGAACCACTCGGCTGATTCTTCTTCAATATGTGCTTCACCAACATGCAGTGTTTCCTTGATTGAATTAGCTCTCACACCAATATTTGCACCTAGAGCCTTTGCATTGAGGGCTATCTGAAAATGGCTTTGGCGCTGAAGTTGTCTGTGAATGTGGAGTTGGTGGCATGTGAAACCCGCATGTGGAGCATTGGTTTGTGTGGGATGCTCTACCAGGTTCATTTCATTCCTAGGCACTCAAAGGGCATTAAGCCTAGAGTGTGAAAACTGAGTTTCCTTGAGAGCTGCTTGGAAGCCTGATGGTGTGTGAAGTTAGTGAGCCAAATGGAGTTGTTCTCCCACAAGAACCACTCGGCTGATTCTTCTTCAATATGCGCTTCACCAACATGCAGTGTTTCCTTGATTGAATTAGCTCTCACACCAATATTTGCGCCTAGAGCCTTTGCATTGAGGGCTATCTGAAAATGGCTTTGGCGCTGAAGTTGTCTGCGAATGTGGAGTTGGTGGCATGTGAAACCCGCATGTGGAGCATTGGTTTGTGTGGGATGCTCTACCAGGTTCATTTCAGTCCTAGGCACTCAAAGGGCATTAAGCCTAGAGTGTGAAAACTGAGTTTCCTTGAGAGCTGCTTGGAAGCCTGATGGTGTGTGAAGTTAGTGAGCCAAATGGAGTTGTTCTCCCACAAGAACCACTCGGCTGATTCTTCTTCAATATGTGCTTCACCAACATGCAGTGTTTCCTTGATTGAATTAGCTTTCACACCAATATTTGCGCCTGGAGCCTTTGCATTGAGGGCTACCTGAAAACGGCTTTGGCGCTGAAGTTGTCTGTGAATGTGGAGTTGGTGGCATGTGAAACCCGCATGTGGAGCATTGGTTCGTGTGGGATGCTCTACCAGGTTCATTTCAGTCCTAGGCACTCAAAGGACACTAAGCCTAGAGTGTGAAAACTGAGTTTCCTTGAGAGCTGCTTGGAAGCCTGATGGTGTGTGAAGTTAGTGAGCCAAATGGAGTTGTTCTCCCACAAGAGCCACTCGGCTGATTCTTCTTCAATATGCACTTCACCAACATGCAGTGTTTCCTTGATTGAATTAGCTCTCACACCAATATTTGCGTCTAGAGCCTTTGCATTGAGGGCTATCTGAAAATGGCTTTGGCGCTGAAGTTGTCTGTGAATGTGGAGTTGGTGGCATGTGAAACCCGCATGTGGAGCATTGGTTTGTGTGGGATGCTCTACCAGGTTCATTCCTACATAATGCACTCAAAGGGCATTAAGCCTAGAGTGTGAAAACTGAGTTTCCTTGAGAGCTGCTTGGAAGCCTGATGGTGTGTGAAGTTAGTGAGCCAAATGGAGTTGTTCTCCCACAAGAACCACTCGGCTGATTCTTCTTCAATATGCGCTTCACCAACATGCAGTGTTTCCTTGATTGAATTAGCTCTCACACCAATATTTGCGCCTAGAGCCTTTGCATTGAGGGCTATCTGAAAATGGCTTTGGCGCTGAAGTTGTCTGTGAATGTGGAGTTGGTGGCATGTGAAACCCGCATGTGGAGCATTGGTTTGTGTGGGATGCTCTACCAGATTCATTCCTACATAATGCACTCAAAGGGCATTAAGCCTAGAGTGTGAAAACTGAGTTTCCTTGAGAGCTGCTTGGAAGCCTGATGGTGTGTGAAGTTAGTGAGCCAAATGGAGTTGTTCTCCCACAAGAACCACTCGGCTGATTCTTCTTCAATATGCGCTTCACCAACATGCAGTGTTTCCTTGATTGAATTAGCTCTCACACCAATATTTTCTCCTAAAGCCTTTGCATTGAGGGCTATCTGAAAATGGCTTTGGCGCTGAAGTTGTCTGTGAATGTGGAGTTGGTGGCATGTGAAACCCGCATGTGGAGCATTGGTTTGTGTGGGATGCTCTACCAGGTTCATTTCAGTCCTAGGCACTCAAAGGGCATTAAGCCTAGAGTGTGAAAACTGAGTTTCCTTGAGAGCTGCTTGGAAGCCTGATGGTGTGTGAAGTTAGTGAGCCAAATGGAGTTGTTCTCCCACAAGAACCACTCGGCTGATTCTTCTTCAATATGCGCTTCACCAACATGCAGTGTTTCCTTGATTGAATTAGCTCTCACACCAATATTTGCGCCTAGAGCCTTTGCATTGAGGGCTATCTGAAAATGGCTTTGGCGCTGAAGTTGTCTGTGAATGTGGAGTTGGTGGCATGTGAAACCCGCATGTGGAGCATCGGTTTGTGTGGGATGCTCTACCAGGTTCATTCCTACATAATGCACTAAAAGGGCACTAAGCCTAGAGTGTGAAAACTGAGTTTCCTTGAGAGCTGCTTGGAAGGCTGATGGTGTGTGAAGTTAGTGAGCCAAATGGAGTTGTTCTCCCACAAGAACCACTCGGCTGATTCTTCTTCAATATGCGCTTCACCAACATGCAGTGTTTCCTTGATTGAATTAGCTCTCACACCAATATTTGCACCTAGAGCCTTTGCATTGAGGGCTATCTGAAAATGGCTTTGGCGCTGAAGTTGTCTGTGAATGTGGAGTTGGTGGCATGTGAAACCCGCATGTGGAGCATTGGTTTGTGTGGGATGCTCTACCAGGTTCATTCCTAGATAATGCACTCAAAGGGCATTAAGCCTAGAGTGTGAAAACTGAGTTTCCTTGAGAGCTGCTTGGAAGCCTGATGGTGTGTGAAGTTTGTGAGCCAAATGGAGTTGTTCTCCCACAAGAACCACTCGCCTGATTCTTCTTCAATATGCGCTTCACCAACATGCAGTGTTTCCTTGATTGAATTAGCTCTCACACCAATATTTGCGCCTAGAGCCTTTGCATTGAGGGCTATCTGAAAATGGCTTTGGCGCTGAAGTTGTCTGTGAATGTGGAGTTGGTGGCATGTGAAACCCGCATGTGGAGCATCGGTTTGTGTGGGATGCTCTACCAGGTTCATTCCTACATAATGCACTCAAAGGGCACTAAGCCTAGAGTGTGAAAACTGAGTTTCCTTGAGAGCTGCTTGGAAGCCTGATGGTGTGTGAAGTTAGTGAGCCAAATGGAGTTGTTCTCCCACAAGAACCACTCGCCTGATTCTTCTTCAATATGCGCTTCACCAACATGCAGTGTTTCCTTGATTGAATTAGCTCTCACACCAATATTTGCGCCTAGAGCCTTTGCATTGAGATCTATCTGAAAATGGCTTTGGCGCTGAAGTTGTCTGTGAATGTGGAGTTGGTGGCATGTGAAACCCGCATGTGGAGCATTGGTTTGTGTGGGATGCTCTACCAGGTTCATTCCTAGATAATGCACTCAAAGGGCACTAAGCCTAGAGTGTGAAAACTGAGTTTCCTTGAGAGCTGCTTGGAAGCCTGATGGTGTGTGAAGTTAGTGAGCCAAATGGAGTTGTTCTCCCACAAGAACCACTCGGCTGATTCTTCTTCAATATGCGCTTCACCAACATGCAGTGTTTCCTTGATTGAATTAGCTCTCACACCAATATTTGCGCCTAGAGCCTTTGCATTGAGGGCTATCTGAAAATGGCTTTGGCGCTGAAGTTGTCTGTGAATGTGGAGTTGGTGGCATGTGAAACCCGCATGTGGAGCATTGGTTTGTGTGGGATGCTCTACCAGGTTCATTTCAGTCCTACGCACTCAAAGGGCATTAAGCCTAGAGTGTGAAAACTGAGTTTCGTGGAGAGCTGCTTGGAAGCCTGATGGTGTGTGAAGTTAGTGAGCCAAATGGAGTTGTTCTCCCACAAGAACCACTCTCCTGATTCTTCTTCAATATGCGCTTCACCAACATGCAGTGTTTCCTTGATTGAATTAGCTCTCACACCAATATTTGCACCTAGAGCCTTTGCATTGAGGGCTATCTGAAAATGGCTTTGGCGCTGAAGTTGTCTGTGAATGTGGAGTTGGTGGCATGTGAAACCCGCATGTGGAGCATTCGTTTGTGTGGGATGCTCTACCAGGTTCATTTCAGTCCTAGGCACTCAAAGGGCATTAAGCCTAGAGTGTGAAAACTGAGTTTCCTTGAGAGCTGCTTGGAAGCCTGATGGTGTGTGAAGTTAGTGAGCCAAATGGAGTTGTTCTCCCACAAGAACCACTCGGCTGATTCTTCTTCAATATGCGCTTCACCAACATGCAGTGTTTCCTTGATTGAATTAGCTCTCACACCAATATTTGCACCTAGAGCCTTTGCATTGAGGGCTATCCGAAAATGGCTTTGGCGCTGAAGTTGTCTGTGAATGTGGAGTTGGTGGCATGTGAAACCCGCATGTGGAGCATTGGTTTGTGTGGGATGCTCTACCAGGTTCATTCCTACATAATGCACTCAAAGGGCATTAAGCCTAGAGTGTGAAAACTGAGTTTCCTTGAGAGCTGCTTGGAAGCCTGATGGTGTGTGAAGTTTGTGAGCCAAATGGAGTTGTTCTCCCACAAGAACCACTCGCCTGATTCTTCTTCAATATGCGCTTCACCAACATGCAGTGTTTCCTTGATTGAATTAGCTCTCACACCAATATTTGCGCCTAGAGCCTTTGCATTGAGGGCTATCTGAAAATGGCTTTGGCGCTGAAGTTGTCTGTGAATGTGGAGTTGGTGGCATGTGAAACCCGCATGTGGAGCATTGGTTTGTGTGGGATGCTCTACCAGGTTCATTCCTACATAATGCACTCAAAGGGCATTAAGCCTAGAGTGTGAAAACTGAGTTTCCTTGAGAGCTGCTTGGAAGCCTGATGGTGTGTGAAGTTAGTGAGCCAAATGGAGGTGTTCTCTCACAAGAATCACTCGGCTGATTCTTCTTCAATATGCGCTTCACCAACATGCAGTGTTTCCTTGATTGAATTAGCTCTCACACCAATATTTGCGCCTAGAGCCTTTGCATTGAGATCTATCTGAAAATGGCTTTGGCGCTGAAGTTGTCTGTGAATGTGGAGTTGGTGGCATGTGAAACCCGCATGTGGAGCATTGGTTTGTGTGGGATGCTCTACCAGGTTCATTCCTAGATAATGCACTCAAAGGGCACTAAGCCTAGAGTGTGAAAACTGAGTTTCCTTGAGAGCTGCTTGGAAGCCTGATGGTGTGTGAAGTTAGTGAGCCAAATGGAGTTGTTCTCCCACAAGAACCACTCGGCTGATTCTTCTTCAATATGCGCTTCACCAACATGCAGTGTTTCCTTGATTGAATTAGCTCTCACACCAATATTTGCGTCTAGAGCCTTTGCATTGAGGGCTATCTGAAAATGGCTTTGGCGCTGAATGTTGTCTGTGAATGTGGAGTTGGTGGCATGTGAAACCCGCATGTGGAGCATTGGTTTGTGTGATAAGCTCACCAAGCTTCATTTCAGTCCTAGGCACTCAAAGGGCATTAAGCCTAGAGTGTGAAAACTGAGTTTCCTTGAGAGCTGCTTGGAAGCCTGATGGTGTGTGAAGTTAGTGAGCCAAATGGAGTTGTTCTCCCACAAGAACCACTCGGCTGATTCTTCTTCAATATGCGCTTCACCAACATGCAGTGTTTCCTTGATTGAATTAGCTCTCACACCAATATTTGCACCTAGAGCCTTTGCATTGAGGGCTATCTGAAAATGGCTTTGGCGCTGAAGTTGTCTGTGAATGTGGAGTTGATGGCATGTGAAACCCGCATGTGGAGCATTGGTTTGTGTGGGATGCTCTACCAGGTCATTCCTAGATAATGCACTCAAAGGGCATTAAGCCTAGAGTGTGAAAACTGAGTTTCCTTGAGAGCTGCTTGGAAGCCTGATGGTGTGTGAAGTTAGTGAGCCAAAATGGAGTTGTTTCTTCCCACAAGAACCACTCGGCTGATTCTTCTTCAATATGCGCTTCACCAACATGCAGTGTTTCCTTGATTGAATTAGCTCTCACACCAATATTTGTGTCTAGAGCCTTTGCATTGAGGGCTATCTGAAATGGCTTTGGCGCTGAAGTTGTCTGTGAATGTGGAGTTGGTGGCATGTGAAACCCGCATGTGGAGCATTGGTTCGTGTGGGATGCTCTACCAGGTGCATTTCATTCCTAGGCACTCAAAGGGCATTAAGCCTAGAGTGTGAAAACTGAGTTTCCTTGAGAGCTGCTTGGAAGCCTGATGGTGTGTGAAGTTAGTGAGCCAAATGGAGTTGTTGTCCCACAAGAACCACTCGCCTGATTCTTCTTCAATATGCGCTTCACCAACATGCAGTGTTTCCTTGATTGAATTAGCTCTCACACCAATATTTGCACCTAGAGCCTTTGCATTGAGGGCTATCTGAAAATGGCTTTGGCGCTGAAGTTGTCTGTGAATGTGGAGTTGGTGGCATGTGAAACCCGCATGTGGAGCATTGGTTTGTGTGATAAGCTCACCAAGCTTCATTTCAGTCCTAGGCACTCAAAGGGCATTAAGCCTAGAGTGTGAAAACTGAGTTCCTTGAGAGCTGCTTGGAAGCCTGATGGTGTGTGAAGTTAGTAAGCCAAATGGAGTTGTTCTCCCACAAGAACCACTCGCCTGATTCTTCTTCAATATGCGCTTCACCAACATGCAGTGTTTCCTTGATTGAATTAGCTCTCACAACAATATTTGCACCTAGAGCCTTTGCATTGAGGGCTATCTGAAAATGCTTTCGCGCTGAAGTTGTCTGTGAATGTGGAGTTGGTGGCATGTGAAACCCGCATGTGGAGCATTGGTTTGTGTGGGATGCTCTACCAGGTTCATTCCTAGATAATGCACTCAAAGGGCATTAAGCCTAGAGTGTGAAAACTGAGTTTCCTTGAGAGCTGCATGGAAGCCTGATGGTGTGTA
>NW_026700057.1:0-55288 GCF_030435755.1 Ochotona princeps
GAGCATTCGTTTGTGTGGGATGTTCTACCAGGTTCATTCAGTCCTAGCCATACAAAGGGCACTAAGCATAGAGTGTGAAAACTGAGTTTCCTTGAGAGCTGCTTGGAAGCCTGATGGTGTGTGAAGTTAGTGAGCCAAATGGAGTTGTTCTCCCACAAGAACCACTCGGCTGATCCTTCTTCAATATGCCCTTCACCAACATGCAGTGTTTCCTTGATTGAATTAGCTCTCCACACCAATATTTGCGTCTAGAGCCTTTGCATTGAGGGCTATCTGAAAACGGCTGTGGCGCTGAAGTTGCCTGTGAATGTGAGTTGGTGGCATGTGAAACCCGCATGTGGAGCATTCGTTTGTGTGGGATGGTTTACCAGGTTCATTTCAGTCCTAGCCATACAAAGGGCACTAAGCATAGAGTGTGAAAACTGAGTTTCCTTGAGATCTGCTTGGAAGCCTGATGGTGTGTGAGCTAGTGAGCCAAATGGAGTTGTTCTCCCACAAGAACCACTCGGCTGATCCTTCTTCAATATGCCCTTCACCAACATGCAGTGTTTCCTTGATTGAATTAGCTCTCACACAATATTTGCGTCTAGAGCCTTGCATTGAGGGCTATCTGAAAACGGCTGTGGCGCTGAAGTTGCCTGTGAATGTGGAGTTGGTGGCATGTGAAACCCGCATGTGGAGCATTCGTTTGTGTGGGATGCTCTACCAGGTTCATTTCAGTCCTAGCCATAGAAAGGCACTAAGCATAGAGTGTGAAAACTGAGTTTCTTTGACAGCTGCTTGGAAGCCTGATGGTGTGTGAAGTTAGTGAGCCAAATGTAGTTGTTCTCCCAGAAGAACCACTCGGCTGATCCTTCTTCAATATGCCCTTCACAACATGCAGTGTTTCCTTGATTGAATTAGCTCTCACACCAATATTTGCATCTAGAGCCTTTGCATTGAGGGCTATCTGAAAACGGCTGTGGGGCTGAAGTTGCCTGTGAATGTGGAGTTGGTGGCATGTGAAACCCGCATGTGGGAGCATTCATTTGTGTGGGATGCTCTACCAGGTTCATTCCTAGATAATGCATTCAAAGGGCACTAAGCATAGAGTGTGAAAACTGAGTTTCCTTGAGAGCTGCTTGGAAGCCTGATGGTGTGTGAAGTTAGTGAGCCAAATGGAGTTGTTCTCCCAGAAGAACCACTCGGCTGATCCTTCTTCAATATGCCCTTCACCAACATGCAGTGTTTCCTTGATTGAATTAGCTCTCACACCAATATTTGCGTCTAGAGCCTTTGCATTGAGGGCTATCTGAAAACGGAACTGTGGGCGCTGAAGTTGCCTGTGAATGTGGAGTTGGTGGCATGTGAAACCGCATGTGGAGCATTCGTTTGTGTGGGATGCTGACCAAGCTTCATTTCAGTCCTAGCCATACAAAGGGCACTAAGCATAGAGTGTGAAAACTGAGTTTCCTTGAGAGCTGCTTGGAAGCCTGATGGTGTGTGAAGTTAGTGAGCCAAATGGAGTTGTTCTCCCACAAGAACCACTCGGGCTGATCCTTCTTCAATATGCCCTTCACCAACATGCAGTGTTTTCTTGATTGAATTAGCTCTCACACCAATATTTGCGGTCTAGATCCTTTGCATTGAGGGCTATCTGAAAACGGCTGTGGCGCTGAAGTTGCCTGTGAATGTGGAGTTGGGTGGCATGTGAAACCCGCATGTGGAGCATTCGTTGTGTGGGATGCTTTACCAGGTTCATTTCAGTCCTAGCCATACAAAGGGCACTAAGCATAGAGTGGTGAAAACTGAGTTTCCTTGAGATCTGCTTGGAAGGCCTGATGGTGTGTGAAGCTAGTGAGCCAAATGAGTTGTTCTCCCACAAGAACCACTCGGCTGATCCTTCTTCAATATGCCCTTCACCAACATGCAGTGTTTCCTTGATTGAATTAGCTCTCACACCAATATTTGCGTCTAGAGCCTTTGGCATTGAGGGCTATCTGAAAACGGCTGTGGCGCTGAAGTTGCCTGTGAATGTGGAGTTGGTGGCATGTGAAACCCGCATGTGGAGCATTCGTTTGTGTGGGATGCTCTACCAGGTTCATTTCAGTCCAGGACATACAAAGGGCACTAAGCATAGAGTGTGAAAACTGAGTTTCCTTGAGAGCTGCTTGGAAGCCTGATGGTGTGTGAAGTTAGTGAGCCAAATGGAGTTGTTCTCCCACAAGAACCACTCGGCTGATCCTTCTTCAATATGCCCTTCACCAACATGCAGTGTTTCCTTGATTGAATTAGGCTCTCACACCAATATTTGCGTCTAGAGCCTTTGCATTGAGGGCTATCTGAAAACGGCTGTGGCGCTGAAGTTGCCTGTGAATGTGGAGTTGGTGGCATGTGAAACCCGCATGTGGAGCATTCGTTTGTGTGGATGCTCTACCAGGTTCATTCCTAGATAATGCACTCAAAGGGCACTAAACATAGAGTGTGAAAACTGAGTTTCCTTGAGAGCTGCTTGGAAGCCTGATGGTGTGTGAAGTTAGTGAGCCAAATGGAGTTGTTCTCCCACAAGAACCACTCGGCTGATCCTTCTTCAATATGCCCTTCACCAACATGCAGTGTTTCCTTGATTGAATTAGCTCTCACACCAATATTTGCGTCTAGAGCCTTTGCATTGAGGGCTATCTGAAAACGGCTGTGGCGCTGAAGTTGCCTGTGAATGTGGAGTTGGTGGCATGTGGAAACCCGCATGTGGAGCATTCGTTTGTGTGGGATGCTCTACCAGGTTCATTCCTAGATAATGCACTCAAAGGGCACTAAGCATAGAGTGTGAAAACTGAGTTTCCTTGAGAGCTGCTTGAAGCCTGATGGTGTGTGAAGTTAGTGAGCCAAATGGAGTTGTTCTCCCACAAGAACCACTCGACTGATCCTTCTTCTAATATGCCCTTCACCAACATGCAGTGTTTCCTTGATTGAATTAGCTCTCACACCAATATTTGCGTCTAGAGCCTTTGCATGAGGGCTATCTGAAAACGGCTGTGGCGCTGAAGTTGCCTGTGAATGTGGAGTTGGTGACATGTGAAACCCGCATGTGGAGCATTCGTTTGTGTGGGATGCTCTACCAGGTTCATTCCTAGATAATGCACTCAAAGGGCACTAAGCATAGAGTGTGAAAACTGAGTTTCCTTGAGAGCTGCTTGGAAGCCTGGTGGTGTGTGAAGTTAGTGAGCCAAATGGAGTTGTTCTCCCACAAGAACCACTCGGCTGATCCTTCTTCAATATGCCCTTCACCAACATGCAGTGTTTCCTTGATTGAATTAGCTCTCACACCAATATTTGCGTCTAGAGCCTTTGCATTGAGGGCTATCTGAAAACGGCTGTGGCGCTGAAGTTGCCTGTGAATGTGGAGTTGCTGGCATGTGAAACCGCATGTGGAGCATTCGTTTGTGTGGGATGCTCTACCAGGTTCATTCCTAGATAATGCACTCAAAGGGCACTAAGCATAGAGTGTGAAAACTGAGTTTCCTTGAGAGCTGCTTGGAAGCCTGATGGTGTGCGAAGTTAGGGAGCCAAATGGAGTTGTTCTCCACAAGAACCACTCGGCTGATCCTTCTTCAATATGCCCTTCACCAACATGCAGTGTTTCCTTGATTGAATTAGCTCTCACACCAATATTTGCGTCTAGAGCCTTTGCATTGAGGGCTATCTGAAAACGGCTGTGGCGCTGAAGTTGCCTGTGAATGTGGAGTTGGTGGCATGTGAAACCCGCATGTGGAGCATTCGTTTGTGTGGGATGCTGACCAAGCTTCATTTCAGTCCTAGCCATACAAAGGGCACTAAGCATAGAGTGTGAAAACTGAGTTTCCTTGAGAGCTGCTTGGAAGCCTGATGGTGTGTGAAGTTAGTGAGCCAAATGGAGTTGTTCTCCCACAAGAACACTCGGCTGATCCTTCTTCAATATGCCCTTCACCAACATGCAGTGTTTCCTTGATTGAATTAGCTCTCACACCAATATTTGCGTCTAGAGCCTTTGCATTGAGGGCTATCTGAAAACGGCTGTGGCGCTGAAGTTGCCTGTGAATGTGGAGTTGGTGGCATGTGAAACCCGCATGTGGAGCATTCGTTTGTGTGGGATGCTCTACCAGGTCATTTCAGTCCAGGACACACAAAGGGCACTAAGCATAGAGTGTGAAAACTGAGTTTCCTTGAGAGCTGCTTGGAAGCCTGATGGTGTGTGAAGTTAGTGAGCCAAATGGAGTTGTTCTCCCACAAGAACCACTCGGCTGATCCTTCTTCAATATGCCCTTCACCAACATGCAGTGTTTCCTTGATTGAATTAGCTCTCACACCAATATTTGCGTCTAGAGCCTTTGCATTGAGGGCTATCTGAAAACGGCTGTGGCGCTGAAGTTGCCTGTGAATGTGGAGTTGGTGGCATGTGAAACCCGCATGTGGAGCATTCCGTTTGTGTGGGATGCTCTACCAGGTTCATTCCTAGATAATGCACTCAAAGGGCACTAAGCATAGAGTGTGAAAACTGAGTTTCCTTGAGAGCTGCTTGGAAGCCTGATGGTGTGTGAAGTTAGTGAGCCTAATGGAGTTGTTCTCCCACAAGAACCACTCGGCTGATCCTTCTTCAATATGCCCTTCACCAACATGCAGTGTTTCCTTGATTGAATTAGCTCTCACACCAATATTTGCGTCTAGAGCCTTTGCATTGAGGGCTATCTGAAAACGGCTGTGCGCTGAAGTTGCCTGTGAATGTGGAGTTGGTGCATGTGAAACCCGCATGTGGAGCATTCGTTTGTGTGGGATGCTCTACCAGGTTCATTCCTAGATAATGCACTCAAAGGGCACTAAGCATAGAGTGTGAAAACTGAGTTTCCTTGAGAGCTGCTTGGAAGCCTGATGGTGTGTGAAGTTAGTGAGCCAAATGGAGTTGTTCTCCCACAAGAACCACTCGACTGATCCTTCTTCAATATGCCCTTCACCAACATGCAGTGTTTCCTTGATTGAATTAGCTCTCACACCAATATTTGCGTCTAGAGCCTTTGCATTGAGGGCTATCTGAAAACGGCTGTGGCGCTGAAGTTGCCTGTGAATGTGGAGTTGGTGACATGTGAAACCCGCATGTGGAGCATTCGTTTGTGTGGGATGCTCTACCAGGTTCATTCCTAGATAATGCACTCAAAGGGCACTAAGCATAGAGTGTGAAAACTGAGTTTCCTTGAGAGCTGCTTGGAAGCCTGATGGTGTGTGAAGTTAGTGAGCCAAATGGAGTTGTTCTCCCACAAGAACCACTCGACTGATCCTTCTTCAATATGCCCTTCACCAACATGCAGTGTTTCCTTGATTGAATTAGCTCTCACACCAATATTTGCGTCTAGAGCCTTTGCATTGAGGGCTATCTCAAAACGGCTGTGGCGCTGAAGTTGCCTGTGAATGTGGAGTTGGTGACATGTGAAACCCCGCATGTGGAGCATTCGTTTGTGTGGGATGCTCTACCAGGTTCATTCCTAGATAATGCACTCAAAGGGCACTAAGCACAGAGTGTGAAAACTGAGTTTCCTTGAGAGCTGCTTGGAAGCCTGGTGGTGTGTGAAGTTAGTGAGCCAAATGGAGTTGTTCTCCCACAAGAACCACTTGCTGATCCTTCTTCAATATGCCCTTCACCAACATGCAGTGTTTCCTTGATTGAATTAGCTCTCACACCAATATTTGCGTCTAGAGCCTTTGCATTGAGGGCTATCTGAAAACGGCTGTGGCGCTGAAGTTGCCTGTGAATGTGGAGTTGGTGGCATGTGAAACCCGCATGTGGAGCATTCGTTTGTGTGGGATGCTCTACCAGGTTCATTTCAGTCCTAGCCATACAAAGGGCACTAAGCATAGAGTGTGAAAACTGAGTTTCCTTGAGATCTGCTTGGAAGCCTGATGGTGTGTGAAGCTAGTGAGCCAAATGGAGTTGTTCTCCCACAAGAACCACTCGCTGATCCTCTTCAATATGCCCTTCACCAACATGCAGTGTTTCCTGATTGAATTAGCTCTCACACCAATATTTGCGTCTAGAGCCTTTGCATTGAGGGCTATCTGAAAACGGCTGTGGCGCTGAAGTTGCCTGTGAATGTGGAGTTGGTGGCATGTGAAACCCGCATGTGGAGCATTCGTTTGTGTGGGATGCTCTACCAGGTTCATTTCCAGTCCTAGCCATACAAAGGGCACTAAGCCATAGAGTGTGAAAACTGAGTTTCCTTGAGAGCTGCTTGGAAGCCTCATGGTGTGTGAAGTTAGTGAGCCAAATGGAGTTGTTCTCCCACAAGAACCACTCGGCTGATCCTTCTTCAATATGCCCTTCACCAACATGCAGTGTTTCCTTGATTGAATTAGCTCTCACACCAATATTTGCGTCTAGAGCCTTTGCATTGAGGGCTATCTGAAAACGGCTGTGGCGCTGAAGTTGCCTGTGAATATGGAGTTGGTGGCATGTGAAACCCGCATGTGGAGCATTCGTTTGTGTGGGATGCTCTACCAGGTTCATTCCTAGATAATGCACTCAAAGGGCACTAAGCATAGAGTGTGAAAACTGAGTTTCCTTGAGAGCTGCTTGGAGGCCTGATGGTGTGTGAAGTTAGTGAGCCAAATGGAGTTGTTCTCCCACAAGAACCACTCGACTGATCCTTCTTCAATATGCCCTTCACCAACATGCAGTGTTTCCTTGATTGAATTAGCTCTCACACCAATATTTGCGTCTAGAGCCTTTGCATTGAGGGCTATCTGAAAACGGCTGTGGCGCTGAAGTTGCCTGTGAATGTGGAGTTGGTGACATGTGAAACCCGCATGTGGAGCATTCGTTTGTGTGGGATGCTGACCAAGCTTCATTTCAGTCCTAGCCATACAAAGGGCACTAAGCATAGAGTGTGAAAACTGAGTTTCCTTGAGAGCTGCTTGGAAGCCTGATGGTGTGTGAAGTTAGTGAGCCAAATGTAGTTGTTCTCCCACAAGAACCACTCGACTGATCCTTCTTCAATATGCCCTTCACCAACATGCAGTGTTTCCTTGATTGAATTAGCTCTCACACCAATATTTGCGTCTAGAGCCTTTGCATTGAGGGCTATCTGAAAACGGCTGTGGCGCTGAAGTTGCCTGTGAATGTGGAGTTGGTGGCATGTGAAACCCGCATGTGGAGCATTCGTTTGTGTGGGATGCTTTACCAGGTTCATTTCAGTCCTAGCCATACAAAGGGCACTAAGCATAGAGTGTGAAAACTGAGTTTCCTTGAGATCTGCTTGGAAGCCTGATGGTGTGTGAAGTTAGTGAGCCAAATGGAGTTGTTCTCCCACAAGAACCACTCGGCTGATCCTTCTTCAATATGCCCTTCACCAACATGCAGTGTTTCCTTGATTGAATTAGCTCTCACACCAATATTTGCGTCTAGAGCCTTTGCATTGAGGGCTATCTGAAAACGGCTGTGGCGCTGAAGTTGCCTGTGAATGTGGAGTTGGTGGCATGTGAAACCCGCATGTGGAGCATTCGTTTGTGTGGGATGCTCTACCAGGTTCATTTCAGTCCAGGACATACAAAGGGCACTAAGCATAGAGTGTGAAAACTGAGTTTCCTTGAGAGCTGCTTGGAAGCCTGATGGTGTGTGAAGTTAGTGAGCCAAATGGAGTTGTTCTCCCACAAGAACCACTCGGCTGATCCTTCTTCAATATGCCCTTCACCAACATGCAGTGTTTCCTTGATTGAATTAGCTCTCACACCAATATTTGCGTCTAGAGCCTTTGCATTGAGGGCTATCTGAAAACGGCTGTGGCGCTGAAGTTGCCTGTGAATGTGGAGTTGGTGGCATGTGAAACCCGCATGTGGAGCATTCGTTTGTGTGGGATGCTCTACCAGGTTCATTCCTAGATAATGCACTCAAAGGGCACTAAACATAGAGTGTGAAAACTGAGTTTCCTTGAGAGCTGCTTGGAAGCCTGATGGTGTGTGAAGTTAGTGAGCCAAATGGAGTTGTTCTCCCACAAGAACCACTCGGCTGATCCTTCTTCAATATGCCCTTCACCAACATGCAGTGTTTCCTTGATTGAATTAGCTCTCACACCAATATTTGCGTCTAGAGCCTTTGCATTGAGGGCTATCTGAAAACGGCTGTGGCGCTGAAGTTGCCTGTGAATGTGGAGTTGTTGGCATGTGAAACCCGCATGTGGAGCATTCGTTTGTGTGGGATGCTCTACCAGGTTCATTCCTAGATAATGCACTCAAAGGGCACTAAGCATAGAGTGTGAAAACTGAGTTTCCTTGAGAGCTGCTTGGAAGCCTGATGGTGTGTGAAGTTAGTGAGCCAAATGGAGTTGTTCTCCCACAAGAACCACTCGACTGATCCTTCTTCAATATGCCCTTCACCAACATGCAGTGTTTCCTTGATTGAATTAGCTCTCACACCAATATTTGCGTCTAGAGCCTTTGCATTGAGGGCTATCTCAAAACGGCTGTGGCGCTGAAGTTGCCTGTGAATGTGGAGTTGGTGACATGTGAAACCCGCATGTGGAGCATTCGTTTGTGTGGGATGCTCTACCAGGTTCATTCCTAGATAATGCACTCAAAGGGCACTAAGCATAGAGTGTGAAAACTGAGTTTCCTTGATAGCTGCTTGGAAGCCTGATGGTGTGTGAAGTTAGTGAGCCAAATGGAGTTGTTCTCCCACAAGAACCACTCGGCTGATCCTTCTTCAATATGCCCTTCACCAACATGCAGTGTTTCCTTGATTGAATTAGCTCTCACACCAATATTTGCGTCTAGAGCCTTTGCATTGAGGGCTATCTGAAAACGGCTGTGGCGCTGAAGTTGCCTGTGAATGTGGAGTTGTTGGCATGTGAAACCCGCATGTGGAGCATTCGTTTGTGTGGGATGCTCTACCAGGTTCATTTCAGTCCTAGCCATACAAAGGGCACTAAGCATCGAGTGATAAAACTGAGTTTCCTTGAGAGCTGCTTGGAAGCCTGATGGTGTGTGAAGTTAGTGAGCCAAATGGAGTTGTTCTCCCACAAGAACCACTTGGCTGATCCTTCTTCAATATGCCCTTCACCAACATGCATTGTTTCCTTGATTGAATTAGCTCTCACACCAATATTTGCGTCTAGAGCCTTTGCATTGAGGGCTATCTGAAAACGGCTGTGGCGCTGAAGTTGCCTGTGAATGTGGAGTTGTTGGCATGTGAAACCCGCATGTGGAGCATTCGTGTGTGTGGGGTGCTGACCAAGCTTCATTTCAGTCCTAGCCATACAAAGGGCACTAAGCATAGAGTGTGAAAACTGAGTTTCCTTGAGAGCTGCTTGGAAGCCTGATGGTGTGTGAAGTTAGTGAGCCAAATGTAGTTGTTCTCCCACAAGAACCACTCGGCTGATCCTTCTTCAATATGCCCTTCACCAACATGCAGTGTTTCCTTGATTGAATTAGCTCTCACACCAATATTTGCGTCTAGAGCCTTTGCATTGAGGGCTATCTGAAAACGGCTGTGGCGCTGAAGTTGCCTGTGAATGTGGAGTTGGTGGCATGTGAAACCCGCATGTGGAGCATTCGTTTGTGTGGAATGCTCTACCAGGTTCATTCCTAGATAATGCACTCAAAGGGCAGTAAGCATAGAGTGTGAAAACTGAGTTTCCTTGAGAGCTGCTTGGAAGCCTGATGGTGTGTGAAGTTAGTGAGCCAAATGGAGTTGTTCTCCCACAAGAACCACTCGGCTGATCCTTCTTCAATATGCCCTTCACCAACATGCAGTGTTTCCTTGATTGAATTAGCTCTCACACCAATATTTGCGTCTAGAGCCTTTGCATTGAGGGCTATCTGAAAACGGCTGTGGCGCTGAAGTTGCCTGTGAATGTGGAGTTGTTGGCATGTGAAACCCGCATGTGGAGCATTCGTTTGTGTGGGGTGCTGACCAAGCTTCATTTCAGTCCTAGCCATACAAAGGGCACTAAGCATAGAGTGAAAACTGAGTTTCCTTGAGAGCTGCTTGGAAGCCTGATGGTGTGTGAAGTTAGTGAGCCAAATGGAGTTGTTCTCCCACAAGAACCACTCGGCTGATCCTTCTTCAATATGCCCTTCACCAACATGCAGTGTTTCCTTGATTGAATTAGCTCTCACACCAATATTTGCGTCTAGAGCCTTTGCATTGAGGGCTATCTGAAAACGGCTGTGGCGCTGAAGTTGCCTGTGAATGTGGAGTTGGTGGCATGTGAAACCCGCATGTGGAGCATTCGTTTGTGTGGGATGCTGACCAAGCTTCATTTCAGTCCTAGCCATGCAAAGGGCACTAAGCATAGAGTGTGAAAACTGAGTTTCCTTGAGATCTGCTTGGAAGCCTGATGGTGTGTGAAGCTAGTGAGCCAAATGGAGTTGTTCTCCCACAAGAACCACTCGGCTGATCCTTCTTCAATATGCCCTTCACCAACATGCAGTGTTTCCTTGATTGAATTAGCTCTCACACCAATATTTGCGTCTAGAGCCTTTGCATTGAGGGCTATCTGAAAACGGCTGTGGCGCTGAAGTTGCCTGTGAATGTGGAGTTGGTGGCATGTGAAACCCGCATGTGGAGCATTCGTTTGTGTGGGATGCTCTACCAGGTTCATTTCAGTCCTAGCCATAGAAAGGGCACAAAGGATAGAGTGTGAAAACTGAGTTTCTTTGACAGCTGCTTGGAAGCCTGATGGTGTGTGAAGTTAGTGAGCCAAATGTAGTTGTTCTCCCAGAAGAACCACTCGGCTGATCCTTCTTCAATATGCCCTTCACCAACATGCAGTGTTTCCTTGATTGAATTAGGTCTCACACCAATATTTGCATCTAGAGCCTTTGCATTGAGGGCTATCTGAAAACGGCTGTGGCGCTGAAGTTGCCTGTGAATGTGGAGTTGGTGGCATGTGAAACCCGCATGTGGAGCATTCATTTGTGTGGGATGCTCTACCAGGTTCATTCCTAGATAATGCATTCAAAGGGCACTAAGCATAGAGTGTGAAAACTGAGTTTCCTTGAGAGCTGCTTGGAAGCCTGATGGTGTGTGAAGTTAGTGAGCCAAATGGAGTTGTTCTCCCAGAAGAACCACTCGGCTGATCCTTCTTCAATATGCCCTTCACCAACATGCAGTGTTTCCTTGATTGAATTAGCTCTCACACCAATATTTGCGTCTAGAGCCTTTGCATTGAGGGCTATCTGAAAACGGCTGTGGCGCTGAAGTTGCCTGTGAATGTGGAGTTGGTGGCATGTGAAACCCGCATGTGGAGCATTCGTTTGTGTGGGATGCTGACCAAGCTTCATTTCAGTCCTAGCAATACAAAGGGCACTAAGCATAGAGTGTGAAAACTGAGTTTCCTTGAGAGCTGCTTGGAAGCCTGATGGTGTGTGAAGTTAGTGAGCCAAATGGAGTTGTTCTCCCACAAGAACCACTCGGCTGATCCTTCTTCAATATGCCCTTCACCAACATGCAGTGTTTCCTTGATTGAATTAGCTCTCACACCAATATTTGCGTCTAGAGCCTTTGCATTGAGGGCTATCTGAAAACGGCTGTGGCGCTGAAGTTGCCTGTGAATGTGGAGTTGTTGGCATGTGAAACCCGCATGTGGAGCATTCGTTTGTGTGGGGTGCTGACCAAGCTTCATTTCAGTCCTAGCCATACAAAGGGCACTAAGCATAGAGTGAAAACTGAGTTTCCTTGAGAGCTGCTTGGAAGCCTGATGGTGTGTGAAGTTAGTGAGCCAAATGGAGTTGTTCTCCCACAAGAACCACTCGGCTGATCCTTCTTCAATATGCCCTTCACCAACATGCAGTGTTTCCTTGATTGAATTAGCTCTCACACCAATATTTGCGTCTAGAGCCTTTGCATTGAGGGCTATCTGAAAACGGCTGTGGCGCTGAAGTTGCCAGTGAATGTGGAGTTGGTGGCATGTGAAACCCGCATGTGGAGCATTCGTTTGTGTGGGATGCTCTACCAGGTTCATTTCAGTCCTAGCCATACAAAGGGCACTAAGCATAGAGTGTGAAAACTGAGTTTCCTTGAGAGCTGCTTGGAAGCCTGATGGTGTGTGAAGTTAGTGAGCCAAATGGAGTTGTTCTCCCACAAGAACCACTCGGCTGATCCTTCTTCAATATGCCCTTCACCAACATGCAGTGTTTCCTTGATTGAATTAGCTCTCACACCAATATTTGCGTCTAGAGCCTTTGCATTGAGGGCTATCTGAAAACGGCTGTGGCGCTGAAGTTGCCTGTGAATGTGGAGTTGGTGGCATGTGAAACCCGCATGTGGAGCATTCGTTTGTGTGGGATGTTCTACCAGGTTCATTTCAGTCCTAGCCATAGAAAGGGCACTAAGCATAGAGTGTGAAAACTGAGTTTCCTTGAGAGCTGCTTGGAAGCCTGATGGTGTGTGAAGTTAGTGAGCCAAATGGAGTTGTTCTCCCACAAGAACCACTCGGCTGATCCTTCTTCAATATGCCCTTCACCAACATGCAGTGTTTCCTTGATTGAATTAGCTCTCACACCAATATTTGCGTCTAGAGCCTTTGCATTGAGGGCTATCTGAAAACGGCTGTGGCGCTGAAGTTGCCTGTGAATGTGGAGTTGGTGGCATGTGAAACCCGCATGTGGAGCATTCGTTTGTGTGGGATGGTTTACCAGGTTCATTTCAGTCCTAGCCATACAAAGGGCACTAAGCATAGAGTGTGAAAACTGAGTTTCCTTGAGATCTGCTTGGAAGCCTGATGGTGTGTGAAGCTAGTGAGCCAAATGGAGTTGTTCTCCCACAAGAACCACTCGGCTGATCCTTCTTCAATATGCCCTTCACCAACATGCAGTGTTTCCTTGATTGAATTAGCTCTCACACCAATATTTGCGTCTAGAGCCTTTGCATTGAGGGCTATCTGAAAACGGCTGTGTCGCTGAAGTTGCCTGTGAATGTGGAGTTGGTGGCATGTGAAACCCGCATGTGGAGCATTCGTTTGTGTGGGATGCTCTACCAGGTTCATTTCAGTCCTAGCCATAGAAAGGGCACTAAGCATAGAGTGTGAAAACTGAGTTTCTTTGACAGCTGCTTGGAAGCCTGATGGTGTGTGAAGTTAGTGAGCCAAATGTAGTTGTTCTCCCAGAAGAACCACTCGGCTGATCCTTCTTCAATATGCCCTTCACCAACATGCAGTGTTTCCTTGATTGAATTAGCTCTCACACCAATATTTGCATCTAGAGCCTTTGCATTGAGGGCTATCTGAAAACGGCTGTGGCGCTGAAGTTGCCTGTGAATGTGGAGTTGGTGGCATGTGAAACCCGCATGTGGAGCATTCATTTGTGTGGGATGCTCTACCAGGTTCATTCCTAGATAATGCATTCAAAGGGCACTAAGCATAGAGTGTGAAAACTGAGTTTCCTTGAGAGCTGCTTGGAAGCCTGATGGTGTGTGAAGTTTGTGAGCCAAATGGAGTTGTTCTCCCAGAAGAACCACTCGGCTGATCCTTCTTCAATATGCCCTTCACCAACATGCAGTGTTTCCTTGATTGAATTAGCTCTCACACCAATATTTGCGTCTAGAGCCTTTGCATTGAGGGCTATCTGAAAACGGCTGTGGCGCTGAAGTTGCCTGTGAATGTGGAGTTGGTGGCATGTGAAACCCGCATGTGGAGCATTCGTTTGTGTGGGATGCTGACCAAGCTTCATTTCAGTCCTAGCCATACAAAGGGCACTAAGCATAGAGTGTGAAAACTGAGTTTCCTTGAGAGCTGCTTGGAAGCCTGATGGTGTGTGAAGTTAGTGAGCCAAATGGAGTTGTTCTCCCACAAGAACCACTCGGCTGATCCTTCTTCAATATGCCCTTCACCAACATGCAGTGTTTTCTTGATTGAATTAGCTCTCACACCAATATTTGCGTCTAGATCCTTTGCATTGAGGGCTATCTGAAAACGGCTGTGGCGCTGAAGTTGCCTGTGAATGTGGAGTTGGTGGCATGTGAAACCCGCATGTGGAGCATTCGTTTGTGTGGGATGCTTTACCAGGTTCATTTCAGTCCTAGCCATACAAAGGGCACTAAGCATAGAGTGTGAAAACTGAGTTTCCTTGAGATCTGCTTGGAAGCCTGATGGTGTGTGAAGCTAGTGAGCCAAATGGAGTTGTTCTCCCACAAGAACCACTCGGCTGATCCTTCTTCAATATGCCCTTCACCAACATGCAGTGTTTCCTTGATTGAATTAGCTCTCACACCAATATTTGCGTCTAGAGCCTTTGCATTGAGGGCTATCTGAAAACGGCTGTGGCGCTGAAGTTGCCTGTGAATGTGGAGTTGGTGGCATGTGAAACCCGCATGTGGAGCATTCGTTTGTGTGGGATGCTCTACCAGGTTCATTTCAGTCCAGGACATACAAAGGGCACTAAGCATAGAGTGTGAAAACTGAGTTTCCTTGAGAGCTGCTTGGAAGCCTGATGGTGTGTGAAGTTAGTGAGCCAAATGGAGTTGTTCTCCCACAAGAACCACTCGGCTGATCCTTCTTCAATATGCCCTTCACCAACATGCAGTGTTTCCTTGATTGAATTAGCTCTCACACCAATATTTGCGTCTAGAGCCTTTGCATTGAGGGCTATCTGAAAACGGCTGTGGCGCTGAAGTTGCCTGTGAATGTGGAGTTGGTGGCATGTGAAACCCGCATGTGGAGCATTCGTTTGTGTGGGATGCTCTACCAGGTTCATTCCTAGATAATGCACTCAAAGGGCACTAAACATAGAGTGTGAAAACTGAGTTTCCTTGAGAGCTGCTTGGAAGCCTGATGGTGTGTGAAGTTAGTGAGCCAAATGGAGTTGTTCTCCCACAAGAACCACTCGGCTGATCCTTCTTCAATATGCCCTTCACCAACATGCAGTGTTTCCTTGATTGAATTAGCTCTCACACCAATATTTGCGTCTAGAGCCTTTGCATTGAGGGCTATCTGAAAACGGCTGTGGCGCTGAAGTTGCCTGTGAATGTGGAGTTGGTGGCATGTGAAACCCGCATGTGGAGCATTCGTTTGTGTGGGATGCTCTACCAGGTTCATTCCTAGATAATGCACTCAAAGGGCACTAAGCATAGAGTGTGAAAACTGAGTTTCCTTGAGAGCTGCTTGGAAGCCTGATGGTGTGTGAAGTTAGTGAGCCAAATGGAGTTGTTCTCCCACAAGAACCACTCGACTGATCCTTCTTCAATATGCCCTTCACCAACATGCAGTGTTTCCTTGATTGAATTAGCTCTCACACCAATATTTGCGTCTAGAGCCTTTGCATTGAGGGCTATCTGAAAACGGCTGTGGCGCTGAAGTTGCCTGTGAATGTGGAGTTGGTGACATGTGAAACCCGCATGTGGAGCATTCGTTTGTGTGGGATGCTCTACCAGGTTCATTCCTAGATAATGCACTCAAAGGGCACTAAGCATAGAGTGTGAAAACTGAGTTTCCTTGAGAGCTGCTTGGAAGCCTGGTGGTGTGTGAAGTTAGTGAGCCAAATGGAGTTGTTCTCCCACAAGAACCACTCGGCTGATCCTTCTTCAATATGCCCTTCACCAACATGCAGTGTTTCCTTGATTGAATTAGCTCTCACACCAATATTTGCGTCTAGAGCCTTTGCATTGAGGGCTATCTGAAAACGGCTGTGGCGCTGAAGTTGCCTGTGAATGTGGAGTTGCTGGCATGTGAAACCCGCATGTGGAGCATTCGTTTGTGTGGGATGCTCTACCAGGTTCATTCCTAGATAATGCACTCAAAGGGCACTAAGCATAGAGTGTGAAAACTGAGTTTCCTTGAGAGCTGCTTGGAAGCCTGATGGTGTGTGAAGTTAGGGAGCCAAATGGAGTTGTTCTCCCACAAGAACCACTCGGCTGATCCTTCTTCAATATGCCCTTCACCAACATGCAGTGTTTCCTTGATTGAATTAGCTCTCACACCAATATTTGCGTCTAGAGCCTTTGCATTGAGGGCTATCTGAAAACGGCTGTGGCGCTGAAGTTGCCTGTGAATGTGGAGTTGGTGGCATGTGAAACCCGCATGTGGAGCATTCGTTTGTGTGGGATGCTGACCAAGCTTCATTTCAGTCCTAGCCATACAAAGGGCACTAAGCATAGAGTGTGAAAACTGAGTTTCCTTGAGAGCTGCTTGGAAGCCTGATGGTGTGTGAAGTTAGTGAGCCAAATGGAGTTGTTCTCCCACAAGAACCACTCGGCTGATCCTTCTTCAATATGCCCTTCACCAACATGCAGTGTTTCCTTGATTGAATTAGCTCTCACACCAATATTTGCGTCTAGAGCCTTTGCATTGAGGGCTATCTGAAAACGGCTGTGGCGCTGAAGTTGCCTGTGAATGTGGAGTTGGTGGCATGTGAAACCCGCATGTGGAGCATTCGTTTGTGTGGGATGCTCTACCAGGTTCATTTCAGTCCAGGACACACAAAGGGCACTAAGCATAGAGTGTGAAAACTGAGTTTCCTTGAGAGCTGCTTGGAAGCCTGATGGTGTGTGAAGTTAGTGAGCCAAATGGAGTTGTTCTCCCACAAGAACCACTCGGCTGATCCTTCTTCAATATGCCCTTCACCAACATGCAGTGTTTCCTTGATTGAATTAGCTCTCACACCAATATTTGCGTCTAGAGCCTTTGCATTGAGGGCTATCTGAAAACGGCTGTGGCGCTGAAGTTGCCTGTGAATGTGGAGTTGGTGGCATGTGAAACCCGCATGTGGAGCATTCGTTTGTGTGGGATGCTCTACCAGGTTCATTCCTAGATAATGCACTCAAAGGGCACTAAGCATAGAGTGTGAAAACTGAGTTTCCTTGAGAGCTGCTTGGAAGCCTGATGGTGTGTGAAGTTAGTGAGCCAAATGGAGTTGTTCTCCCACAAGAACCACTCGGCTGATCCTTCTTCAATATGCCCTTCACCAACATGCAGTGTTTCCTTGATTGAATTAGCTCTCACACCAATATTTGCGTCTAGAGCCTTTGCATTGAGGGCTATCTGAAAACGGCTGTGGCGCTGAAGTTGCCTGTGAATGTGGAGTTGGTGGCATGTGAAACCCGCATGTGGAGCATTCGTTTGTGTGGGATGCTCTACCAGGTTCATTCCTAGATAATGCACTCAAAGGGCACTAAGCATAGAGTGTGAAAACTGAGTTTCCTTGAGAGCTGCTTGGAAGCCTGATGGTGTGTGAAGTTAGTGAGCCAAATGGAGTTGTTCTCCCACAAGAACCACTCGACTGATCCTTCTTCAATATGCCCTTCACCAACATGCAGTGTTTCCTTGATTGAATTAGCTCTCACACCAATATTTGCGTCTAGAGCCTTTGCATTGAGGGCTATCTGAAAACGGCTGTGGCGCTGAAGTTGCCTGTGAATGTGGAGTTGGTGACATGTGAAACCCGCATGTGGAGCATTCGTTTGTGTGGGATGCTCTACCAGGTTCATTCCTAGATAATGCACTCAAAGGGCACTAAGCATAGAGTGTGAAAACTGAGTTTCCTTGAGAGCTGCTTGGAAGCCTGATGGTGTGTGAAGTTAGTGAGCCAAATGGAGTTGTTCTCCCACAAGAACCACTCGACTGATCCTTCTTCAATATGCCCTTCACCAACATGCAGTGTTTCCTTGATTGAATTAGCTCTCACACCAATATTTGCGTCTAGAGCCTTTGCATTGAGGGCTATCTCAAAACGGCTGTGGCGCTGAAGTTGCCTGTGAATGTGGAGTTGGTGACATGTGAAACCCGCATGTGGAGCATTCGTTTGTGTGGGATGCTCTACCAGGTTCATTCCTAGATAATGCACTCAAAGGGCACTAAGCACAGAGTGTGAAAACTGAGTTTCCTTGAGAGCTGCTTGGAAGCCTGGTGGTGTGTGAAGTTAGTGAGCCAAATGGAGTTGTTCTCCCACAAGAACCACTTGGCTGATCCTTCTTCAATATGCCCTTCACCAACATGCAGTGTTTCCTTGATTGAATTAGCTCTCACACCAATATTTGCGTCTAGAGCCTTTGCATTGAGGGCTATCTGAAAACGGCTGTGGCGCTGAAGTTGCCTGTGAATGTGGAGTTGGTGGCATGTGAAACCCGCATGTGGAGCATTCGTTTGTGTGGGATGCTCTACCAGGTTCATTCCTAGATAATGCACTCAAAGGGCACTAAGCATAGAGTGTGAAAACTGAGTTTCCTTGAGAGCTGCTTGGAAGCCTGATGGTGTGTGAAGTTAGTGAGCCAAATGGAGTTGTTCTCCCACAAGAACCACTCGGCTGATCCTTCTTCAATATGCCCTTCACCAACATGCAGTGTTTCCTTGATTGAATTAGCTCTCACACCAATATTTGCGTCTAGAGCCTTTGCATTGAGGGCTATCTGAAAACGGCTGTGGCGCTGAAGTTGCCTGTGAATGTGGAGTTGGTGGCATGTGAAACCCGCATGTGGAGCATTCGTTTGTGTGGGATGGTTTACCAGGTTCATTTCAGTCCTAGCCATACAAAGGGCACTAAGCATAGAGTGTGAAAACTGAGTTTCCTTGAGATCTGCTTGGAAGCCTGATGGTGTGTGAAGTTAGTGAGCCAAATGGAGTTGTTCTCCCACAAGAACCACTCGGCTGATCCTTCTTCAATATGCCCTTCACCAACATGCAGTGTTTCCTTGATTGAATTAGCTCTCACACCAATATTTGCGTCTAGAGCCTTTGCATTGAGGGCTATCTGAAAACGGCTGTGGCGCTGAAGTTGCCTGTGAATGTGGAGTTGGTGGCATGTGAAACCCGCATGTGGAGCATTCGTTTGTGTGGGATGCTCTACCAGGTTCATTTCAGTCCTAGCCATACAAAGGGCACTAAGCATAGAGTGTGAAAACTGAGTTTCCTTGAGAGCTGCTTGGAAGCCTCATGGTGTGTGAAGTTAGTGAGCCAAATGGAGTTGTTCTCCCACAAGAACCACTCGGCTGATCCTTCTTCAATATGCCCTTCACCAACATGCAGTGTTTCCTTGATTGAATTAGCTCTCACACCAATATTTGCGTCTAGAGCCTTTGCATTGAGGGCTATCTGAAAACGGCTGTGGCGCTGAAGTTGCCTGTGAATATGGAGTTGGTGGCATGTGAAACCCGCATGTGGAGCATTCGTTTGTGTGGGATGCTCTACCAGGTTCATTCCTAGATAATGCACTCAAAGGGCACTAAGCATAGAGTGTGAAAACTGAGTTTCCTTGAGAGCTGCTTGGAGGCCTGATGGTGTGTGAAGTTAGTGAGCCAAATGGAGTTGTTCTCCCACAAGAACCACTCGACTGATCCTTCTTCAATATGCCCTTCACCAACATGCAGTGTTTCCTTGATTGAATTAGCTCTCACACCAATATTTGCGTCTAGAGCCTTTGCATTGAGGGCTATCTGAAAACGGCTGTGGCGCTGAAGTTGCCTGTGAATGTGGAGTTGGTGACATGTGAAACCCGCATGTGGAGCATTCGTTTGTGTGGGATGCTGACCAAGCTTCATTTCAGTCCTAGCCATACAAAGGGCACTAAGCATAGAGTGTGAAAACTGAGTTTCCTTGAGAGCTGCTTGGAAGCCTGATGGTGTGTGAAGTTAGTGAGCCAAATGTAGTTGTTCTCCCACAAGAACCACTCGACTGATCCTTCTTCAATATGCCCTTCACCAACATGCAGGTTTCCTTGATTGAATTAGCTCTCACACCAATATTTGCGTCTAGTGCCTTTGCATTGAGGGCTATCTGAAAAACGGCTGTGGCGCTGAAGTTGCCTGTGAATGTGGAGTTGGTGGCATGTGAAACCCGCATGTGGAGCATTCGTTTGTGTGGGATGCTTTACCAGGTTCATTTCAGTCCTAGCCATACAAAGGGCACTAAGCATAGAGTGTGAAAACTGAGTTTCCTTGAGATCTGCTTGGAAGCCTGATGGTGTGTGAAGCTAGTGAGCCAAATGGAGTTGTTCTCCCACAAGAACCACTCGGCTGATCCTTCTTCAATATGCCCTTCACCAACATGCAGTGTTTCCTTGATTGAATTAGCTCTCACACCAATATTTGCGTCTAGAGCCTTTGCATTGAGGGCTATCTGAAAACGGCTGTGGCGCTGAAGTTGCCTGTGAATGTGGAGTTGGTGGCATGTGAAACCCGCATGTGGAGCATTCGTTTGTGTGGGATGCTCTACCAGGTTCATTTCAGTCCTAGCCATACAAAGGGCACTAAGCATAGAGTGTGAAAACTGAGTTTCCTTGAGAGCTGCTTGGAAGCCTGATGGTGTGTGAAGTTAGTGAGCCAAATGGAGTTGTTCTCCCACAAGAACCACTCGGCTGATCCTTCTTCAATATGCCCTTCACCAACATGCAGTGTTTCCTTGATTGAATTAGCTCTCACACCAATATTTGCGTCTAGAGCCTTTGCATTGAGGGCTATCTGAAAACGGCTGTGGCGCTGAAGTTGCCTGTGAATGTGGAGTTGGTGGCATGTGAAACCCGCATGTGGAGCATTCATTTGTGTGGGATGCTCTACCAGGTTCATTCCTAGATAATGCATTCAAAGGGCACTAAGCATAGAGTGTGAAAACTGAGTTTCCTTGAGAGCTGCTTGGAAGCCTGATGGTGTGTGAAGTTAGTGAGCCAAATGGAGTTGTTCTCCCACAAGAACCACTCGGCTGATCCTTCTTCAATATGCCCTTCACCAACATGCAGTGTTTCCTTGATTGAATTAGCTCTCACACCAATATTTGCGTCTAGAGCCTTTGCATTGAGGGCTATCTGAAAACGGCTGTGGCGCTGAAGTTGCCTGTGAATGTGGAGTTGGTGGCATGTGAAACCCGCATGTGGAGCATTCGTTTGTGTGGGATGCTCTACCAGGTTCATTTCAGTCCTAGCCATACAAAGGGCACTAAGCATAGAGTGTGAAAACTGAGTTTCCTTGAGAGCTGCTTGGAAGCCTGATGGTGTGTGAAGTTAGTGAGCCAAATGGAGTTGTTCTCCCACAAGAACCAATCGGCTGATCCTTCTTCAATATGCCCTTCACCAACATGCAGTGTTTCCTTGATTGAATTAGCTCTCACACCAATATTTGCGTCTAGAGCCTTTGCATTGAGGGCTATCTGAAAACGGCTGTGGCGCTGAAGTTGCCTGTGAATGTGGAGTTGGTGGCATGTGAAACCCGCATGTGGAGCATTCATTTGTGTGGGATGCTCTACCAGGTTCATTCCTAGATAATGCATTCAAAGGGCACTAAGCATAGAGTGTGAAAACTGAGTTTCCTTGAGAGCTGCTTGGAAGCCTGATGGTGTGTGAAGTTAGTGAGCCAAATGGAGTTGTTCTCCCACAAGAACCACTCGGCTGATCCTTCTTCAATATGCCCTTCACCAACATGCAGTGTTTCCTTGATTGAATTAGCTCTCACACCAATATTTGCGTCTAGAGCCTTTGCATTGAGGGCTATCTGAAAACGGCTGTGGCGCTGAAGTTGCCTGTGAATGTGGAGTTGGTGGCATGTGAAACCCGCATGTGGAGCATTCGTTTGTGTGGGATGCTCTACCAGGTTCATTTCAGTCCTAGCCATACAAAGGGCACTAAGCATAGAGTGTGAAAACTGAGTTTCCTTGAGAGCTGCTTGGAAGCCTGATGGTGTGTGAAGTTAGTGAGCCAAATGGAGTTGTTCTCCCACAAGAACCACTCGGCTGATCCTTCTTCAATATGCCCTTCACCAACATGCAGTGTTTCCTTGATTGAATTAGCTCTCACACCAATATTTGCGTCTAGAGCCTTTGCATTGAGGGCTATCTGAAAACGGCTGTGGCGCTGAAGTTGCCTGTGAATGTGGAGTTGGTGGCATGTGAAACCCGCATGTGGAGCATTCGTTTGTGTGGGATGCTCTACCAGGTTCATTTCAGTCCTAGCCATACAAAGGGCACTAAGCATAGAGTGTGAAAACTGAGTTTCCTTGAGAGCTGCTTGGAAGCCTGATGGTGTGTGAAGTTAGTGAGCCAAATGGAGTTGTTCTCCCAGAAGAACCACTCGGCTGATCCTTCTTCAATATGCCCTTCACCAACATGCAGTGTTTCCTTGATTGAATTAGCTCTCACACCAATATTTGCGTCTAGAGCCTTTGCATTGAGGGCTATCTGAAAACGGCTGTGGCGCTGAAGTTGCCTGTGAATGTGGAGTTGGTGGCATGTGAAACCCGCATGTGGAGCATTCGTTTGTGTGGGATGCTCTACCAGGTTCATTTCAGTCCTAGCCATACAAAGGGCACTAAGCATAGAGTGTGAAAACTGAGTTTCCTTGAGAGCTGCTTGGAAGCCTAATGGTGTGTGAAGTTAGTGAGCCAAATGGAGTTGTTCTCCCACAAGAACCACTCGGCTGATCCTTCTTCAATATGCCCTTCACCAACATGCAGTGTTTCCTTGATTGAATTAGCTCTCACACCAATATTTGCGTCTAGAGCCTTTGCATTGAGGGCTATCTGAAAACGGCTGTGGCGCTGAAGTTGCCTGTGAATGTGGAGTTGGTGGCATGTGAAACCCGCATGTGGAGCATTCGTTTGTGTGGGATGCTCTACCAGGTTCATTTCAGTCCTAGCCATACAAAGGGCACTAAGCATAGAGTGTGAAAACTGAGTTTCCTTGAGAGCTGCTTGGAAGCCTGATGGTGTGTGAAGTTAGTGAGCCAAATGGAGTTGTTCTCCCACAAGAACCACTCGGCTGATCCTTCTTCAATATGCCCTTCACCAACATGCAGTGTTTCCTTGATTGAATTAGCTCTCACACCAATATTTGCGTCTAGAGCCTTTGCATTGAGGGCTATCTGAAAACGGCTGTGGCGCTGAAGTTGCCTGTGAATGTGGAGTTGGTGGCATGTGAAACCCGCATGTGGAGCATTCATTTGTGTGGGATGCTCTACCAGGTTCATTCCTAGATAATGCATTCAAAGGGCACTAAGCATAGAGTGTGAAAACTGAGTTTCCTTGAGAGCTGCTTGGAAGCCTGATGGTGTGTGAAGTTAGTGAGCCAAATGGAGTTGTTCTCCCACAAGAACCACTCGGCTGATCCTTCTTCAATATGCCCTTCACCAACATGCAGTGTTTCCTTGATTGAATTAGCTCTCACACCAATATTTGCGTCTAGAGCCTTTGCATTGAGGGCTATCTGAAAACGGCTGTGGCGCTGAAGTTGCCTGTGAATGTGGAGTTGGTGGCATGTGAAACCCGCATGTGGAGCATTCGTTTGTGTGGGATGCTCTACCAGGTTCATTTCAGTCCTAGCCATACAAAGGGCACTAAGCATAGAGTGTGAAAACTGAGTTTCCTTGAGAGCTGCTTGGAAGCCTGATGGTGTGTGAAGTTAGTGAGCCAAATGGAGTTGTTCTCCCACAAGAACCACTCGGCTGATCCTTCTTCAATATGCCCTTCACCAACATGCAGTGTTTCCTTGATTGAATTAGCTCTCACACCAATATTTGCGTCTAGAGCCTTTGCATTGAGGGCTATCTGAAAACGGCTGTGGCGCTGAAGTTGCCTGTGAATGTGGAGTTGGTGGCATGTGAAACCCGCATGTGGAGCATTCATTTGTGTGGGATGCTCTACCAGGTTCATTCCTAGATAATGCATGCAAAGGGCACTAAGCATAGAGTGTGAAAACTGAGTTTCCTTGAGAGCTGCTTGGAAGCCTGATGGTGTGTGAAGTTAGTGAGCCAAATGGAGTTGTTCTCCCACAAGAACCACTCGGCTGATCCTTCTTCAATATGCCCTTCACCAACATGCAGTGTTTCCTTGATTGAATTAGCTCTCACACCAATATTTGCGTCTAGAGCCTTTGCATTGAGGGCTATCTGAAAACGGCTGTGGCGCTGAAGTTGCCTGTGAATGTGGAGTTGGTGGCATGTGAAACCCGCATGTGGAGCATTCGTTTGTGTGGGATGCTCTACCAGGTTCATTTCAGTCCTAGCCATACAAAGGGCACTAAGCATAGAGTGTGAAAACTGAGTTTCCTTGAGAGCTGCTTGGAAGCCTGATGGTGTGTGAAGTTAGTGAGCCAAATGGAGTTGTTCTCCCACAAGAACCACTCGGCTGATCCTTCTTCAATATGCCCTTCACCAACATGCAGTGTTTCCTTGATTGAATTAGCTCTCACACCAATATTTGCGTCTAGAGCCTTTGCATTGAGGGCTATCTGAAAACGGCTGTGGCGCTGAAGTTGCCTGTGAATGTGGAGTTGGTGGCATGTGAAACCCGCATGTGGAGCATTCGTTTGTGTGGGATGCTCTACCAGGTTCATTTCAGTCCTAGCCATACAAAGGGCACTAAGCATAGAGTGTGAAAACTGAGTTTCCTTGAGAGCTGCTTGGAAGCCTGATGGTGTGTGAAGTTAGTGAGCCAAATGGAGTTGTTCTCCCACAAGAACCACTCGGCTGATCCTTCTTCAATATGCCCTTCACCAACATGCAGTGTTTCCTTGATTGAATTAGCTCTCACACCAATATTTGCGTCTAGAGCCTTTGCATTGAGGGATATCTGAAAACGGCTGTGGCGCTGAAGTTGCCTGTGAATGTGGAGTTGGTGGCATGTGAAACCCGCATGTGGAGCATTCGTTTGTGTGGGATGCTGACCAAGCTTCATTTCAGTCCTAGCCATACAAAGGGCACTAAGCATAGAGTGTGAAAACTGAGTTTCCTTGAGATCTGCTTGGAAGCCTGATGGTGTGTGAAGCTAGTGAGCCAAATGGAGTTGTTCTCCCACAAGAACCACTCGGCTGATCCTTCTTCAATATGCCCTTCACCAACATGCAGTGTTTCCTTGATTGAATTAGCTCTCACACCAATATTTGCGTCTAGAGCCTTTGCATTGAGGGCTATCTGAAAACGGCTGTGTCGCTGAAGTTGCCTGTGAATGTGGAGTTGGTGGCATGTGAAACCCGCATGTGGAGCATTCGTTTGTGTGGGATGCTCTACCAGGTTCATTTCAGTCCTAGCCATAGAAAGGGCACTAAGCATAGAGTGTGAAAACTGAGTTTCTTTGAGAGCTGCTTGGAAGCCTGATGGTGTGTGAAGTTAGTGAGCCAAATGTAGTTGTTCTCCCAGAAGAACCACTCGGCTGATCCTTCTTCAATATGCCCTTCACCAACATGCAGTGTTTCCTTGATTGAATTAGCTCTCACACCAATATTTGCGTCTAGAGCCTTTGCATTGAGGGCTATCTGAAAACGGCTGTGGCGCTGAAGTTGCCTGTGAATGTGGAGTTGGTGGCATGTGAAACCCGCATGTGGAGCATTCATTTGTGTGGGATGCTCTACCAGGTTCATTCCTAGATAATGCATTCAAAGGGCACTAAGCATAGAGTGTGAAAACTGAGTTTCCTTGAGAGCTGCTTGGAAGCCTGATGGTGTGTGAAGTTAGTGAGCCAAATGGAGTTGTTCTCCCAGAAGAACCACTCGGCTGATCCTTCTTCAATATGCCCTTCACCAACATGCAGTGTTTCCTTGATTGAATTAGCTCTCACACCAATATTTGCGTCTAGAGCCTTTGCATTGAGGGCTATCTGAAAACGGCTGTGGCGCTGAAGTTGCCTGTGAATGTGGAGTTGGTGGCATGTGAAACCCGCATGTGGAGCATTCGTTTGTGTGGGATGCTCTACCAGGTTCATTTCAGTCCTAGCCATACAAAGGGCACTAAGCATAGAGTGTGAAAACTGAGTTTCCTTGAGAGCTGCTTGGAAGCCTGATGGTGTGTGAAGTTAGTGAGCCAAATGGAGTTGTTCTCCCACAAGAACCACTCGGCTGATCCTTCTTCAATATGCCCTTCACCAGCATGCAGTGTTTCCTTGATTGAATTAGCTCTCACACCAATATTTGCGTCTAGAGCCTTTGCATTGAGGGCTATCTGAAAACGGCTGTGGCGCTGAAGTTGCCTGTGAATGTGGAGTTGGTGGCATGTGAAACCCGCATGTGGAGCATTCGTTTGTGTGGGATGCTCTACCAGGTTCATTTCAGTCCTAGCCATACAAAGGGCACTAAGCATAGAGTGTGAAAACTGAGTTTCCTTGAGAGCTGCTTGGAAGCCTGATGGTGTGTGAAGTTAGTGAGCCAAATGGAGTTGTTCTCCCACAAGAACCACTCGGCTGATCCTTCTTCAATATGCCCTTCACCAACATGCAGTGTTTCCTTGATTGAATTAGCTCTCACACCAATATTTGCGTCTAGAGCCTTTGCATTGAGGGCTATCTGAAAACGGCTGTGGCGCTGAAGTTGCCTGTGAATGTGGAGTTGGTGGCATGTGAAACCCGCATGTGGAGCATTCGTTTGTGTGGGATGCTGACCAAGCTTCATTTCAGTCCTAGCCATACAAAGGGCACTAAGCATAGAGTGTGAAAACTGAGTTTCCTTGAGATCTGCTTGGAAGCCTGATGGTGTGTGAAGCTAGTGAGCCAAATGGAGTTGTTCTCCCACAAGAACCACTCGGCTGATCCTTCTTCAATATGCCCTTCACCAACATGCAGTGTTTCCTTGATTGAATTAGCTCTCACACCAATATTTGCGTCTAGAGCCTTTGCATTGAGGGCTATCTGAAAACGGCTGTGTCGCTGAAGTTGCCTGTGAATGTGGAGTTGGTGGCATGTGAAACCCGCATGTGGAGCATTCGTTTGTGTGGGATGCTCTACCAGGTTCATTTCAGTCCTAGCCATAGAAATGGCACTAAGCATAGAGTGTGAAAACTGAGTTTCTTTGAGAGCTGCTTGGAAGCCTGATGGTGTGTGAAGTTAGTGAGCCAAATGTAGTTGTTCTCCCAGAAGAACCACTCGGCTGATCCTTCTTCAATATGCCCTTCACCAACATGCAGTGTTTCCTTGATTGAATTAGCTCTCACACCAATATTTGCGTCTAGAGCCTTTGCATTGAGGGCTATCTGAAAACGGCTGTGGCGCTGAAGTTGCCTGTGAATGTGGAGTTGGTGGCATGTGAAACCCGCATGTGGAGCATTCATTTGTGTGGGATGCTCTACCAGGTTCATTCCTAGATAATGCATTCAAAGGGCACTAAGCATAGAGTGTGAAAACTGAGTTTCCTTGAGAGCTGCTTGGAAGCCTGATGGTGTGTGAAGTTAGTGAGCCAAATGGAGTTGTTCTCCCAGAAGAACCACTCGGCTGATCCTTCTTCAATATGCCCTTCACCAACATGCAGTGTTTCCTTGATTGAATTAGCTCTCACACCAATATTTGCGTCTAGAGCCTTTGCATTGAGGGCTATCTGAAAACGGCTGTGGCGCTGAAGTTGCCTGTGAATGTGGAGTTGGTGGCATGTGAAACCCGCATGTGGAGCATTCGTTGGTGTGGGATGCTGACCAAGCTTCATTTCAGTCCTAGCCATACAAAGGGCACTAAGCATAGAGTGTGAAAACTGAGTTTCCTTGAGAGCTGCTTGGAAGCCTGATGGTGTGTGAAGTTAGTGAGCCAAATGGAGTTGTTCTCCCACAAGAACCACTCGGCTGATCCTTCTTCAATATGCCCTTCACCAACATGCAGTGTTTCCTTGATTGAATTAGCTCTCACACCAATATTTGCGTCTAGAGCCTTTGCATTGAGGGCTATCTGAAAACGGCTGTGGCGCTGAAGTTGCCTGTGAATGTGGAGTTGGTGGCATGTGAAACCCGCATGTGGAGCATTCGTTTGTGTGGGATGCTCTACCAGGTTCATTTCAGTCCTAGCCATACAAAGGGCACTAAGCATAGAGTGTGAAAACTGAGTTTCCTTGAGAGCTGCTTGGAAGCCTGATGGTGTGTGAAGTTAGTGAGCCAAATGGAGTTGTTCTCCCACAAGAACCACTCGGCTGATCCTTCTTCAATATGCCCTTCACCAACATGCAGTGTTTCCTTGATTGAATTAGCTCTCACACCAATATTTGCGTCTAGAGCCTTTGCATTGAGGGCTATCTGAAAACGGCTGTGGCGCTGAAGTTGCCTGTGAATATGGAGTTGGTGGCATGTGAAACCCGCATGTGGAGCATTCGTTTGTGTGGGATGCTCTACCAGGTTCATTCCTAGATAATGTACTCAAAGGGCACTAAGCATAGAGTGTGAAAACTGAGTTTCCTTGAGAGCTGCTTGGAGGCCTGATGGTGTGTGAAGTTAGTGAGCCAAATGGAGTTGTTCTCCCACAAGAACCACTCGACTGATCCTTCTTCAATATGCCCTTCACCAACATGCAGTGTTTCCTTGATTGAATTAGCTCTCACACCAATATTTGCGTCTAGAGCCTTTGCATTGAGGGCTATCTGAAAACGGCTGTGGCGCTGAAGTTGCCTGTGAATGTGGAGTTGGTGGCATGTGAAACCCGCATGTGGAGCATTCGTTTGTGTGGGATGCTGACCAAGCTTCATTTCAGTCCTAGCCATACAAAGGGCACTAAGCATAGAGTGTGAAAACTGAGTTTCCTTGAGAGCTGCTTGGAAGCCTGATGGTGTGTGAAGTTAGTGAGCCAAATGGAGTTGTTCTCCCACAAGAACCACTCGACTGATCCTTCTTCAATATGCCCTTCACCAACATGCAGTGTTTCCTTGATTGAATTAGCTCTCACACCAATATTTGCGTCTAGAGCCTTTGCATTGAGGGCTATCTGAAAACGGCTGTGGCGCTGAAGTTGCCTGTGAATGTGGAGTTGGTGGCATGTGAAACCCGCATGTGGAGCATTCGTTTGTGTGGGATGCTCTACCAGGTTCATTTCAGTCCTAGCCATACAAAGGGCACTAAGCATAGAGTGTGAAAACTGAGTTTCCTTGAGAGCTGCTTGGAAGCCTGATGGTGTGTGAAGTTAGTGAGCCAAATGGAGTTGTTCTCCCACAAGAACCACTCGGCTGATCCTTCTTCAATATGCCCTTCACCAACATGCAGTGTTTCCTTGATTGAATTAGCTCTCACACCAATATTTGCGTCTAGAGCCTTTGCATTGAGGGCTATCTGAAAACGGCTGTGGCGCTGAAGTTGCCTGTGAATGTGGAGTTGGTGGCATGTGAAACCCGCATGTGGAGCATTCGTTTGTGTGGGATGCTGACCAAGCTTCATTTCAGTCCTAGCCATACAAAGGGCACTAAGCATAGAGTGTGAAAACTGAGTTTCCTTGAGATCTGCTTGGAAGCCTGATGGTGTGTGAAGCTAGTGAGCCAAATGGAGTTGTTCTCCCACAAGAACCACTCGGCTGATCCTTCTTCAATATGCCCTTCACCAACATGCAGTGTTTCCTTGATTGAATTAGCTCTCACACCAATATTTGCGTCTAGAGCCTTTGCATTGAGGGCTATCTGAAAACGGCTGTGTCGCTGAAGTTGCCTGTGAATGTGGAGTTGGTGGCATGTGAAACCCGCATGTGGAGCATTCGTTTGTGTGGGATGCTCTACCAGGTTCATTTCAGTCCTAGCCATAGAAATGGCACTAAGCATAGAGTGTGAAAACTGAGTTTCTTTGAGAGCTGCTTGGAAGCCTGATGGTGTGTGAAGTTAGTGAGCCAAATGTAGTTGTTCTCCCAGAAGAACCACTCGGCTGATCCTTCTTCAATATGCCCTTCACCAACATGCAGTGTTTCCTTGATTGAATTAGCTCTCACACCAATATTTGCGTCTAGAGCCTTTGCATTGAGGGCTATCTGAAAACGGCTGTGGCGCTGAAGTTGCCTGTGAATGTGGAGTTGGTGGCATGTGAAACCCGCATGTGGAGCATTCATTTGTGTGGGATGCTCTACCAGGTTCATTCCTAGATAATGCATTCAAAGGGCACTAAGCATAGAGTGTGAAAACTGAGTTTCCTTGAGAGCTGCTTGGAAGCCTGATGGTGTGTGAAGTTAGTGAGCCAAATGGAGTTGTTCTCCCAGAAGAACCACTCGGCTGATCCTTCTTCAATATGCCCTTCACCAACATGCAGTGTTTCCTTGATTGAATTAGCTCTCACACCAATATTTGCGTCTAGAGCCTTTGCATTGAGGGCTATCTGAAAACGGCTGTGGCGCTGAAGTTGCCTGTGAATGTGGAGTTGGTGGCATGTGAAACCCGCATGTGGAGCATTCGTTGGTGTGGGATGCTGACCAAGCTTCATTTCAGTCCTAGCCATACAAAGGGCACTAAGCATAGAGTGTGAAAACTGAGTTTCCTTGAGAGCTGCTTGGAAGCCTGATGGTGTGTGAAGTTAGTGAGCCAAATGGAGTTGTTCTCCCACAAGAACCACTCGGCTGATCCTTCTTCAATATGCCCTTCACCAACATGCAGTGTTTCCTTGATTGAATTAGCTCTCACACCAATATTTGCGTCTAGAGCCTTTGCATTGAGGGCTATCTGAAAACGGCTGTGGCGCTGAAGTTGCCTGTGAATGTGGAGTTGGTGGCATGTGAAACCCGCATGTGGAGCATTCGTTTGTGTGGGATGCTCTACCAGGTTCATTTCAGTCCTAGCCATACAAAGGGCACTAAGCATAGAGTGTGAAAACTGAGTTTCCTTGAGAGCTGCTTGGAAGCCTGATGGTGTGTGAAGTTAGTGAGCCAAATGGAGTTGTTCTCCCACAAGAACCACTCGGCTGATCCTTCTTCAATATGCCCTTCACCAACATGCAGTGTTTCCTTGATTGAATTAGCTCTCACACCAATATTTGCGTCTAGAGCCTTTGCATTGAGGGCTATCTGAAAACGGCTGTGGCGCTGAAGTTGCCTGTGAATATGGAGTTGGTGGCATGTGAAACCCGCATGTGGAGCATTCGTTTGTGTGGGATGCTCTACCAGGTTCATTCCTAGATAATGTACTCAAAGGGCACTAAGCATAGAGTGTGAAAACTGAGTTTCCTTGAGAGCTGCTTGGAGGCCTGATGGTGTGTGAAGTTAGTGAGCCAAATGGAGTTGTTCTCCCACAAGAACCACTCGACTGATCCTTCTTCAATATGCCCTTCACCAACATGCAGTGTTTCCTTGATTGAATTAGCTCTCACACCAATATTTGCGTCTAGAGCCTTTGCATTGAGGGCTATCTGAAAACGGCTGTGGCGCTGAAGTTGCCTGTGAATGTGGAGTTGGTGGCATGTGAAACCCGCATGTGGAGCATTCGTTTGTGTGGGATGCTGACCAAGCTTCATTTCAGTCCTAGCCATACAAAGGGCACTAAGCATAGAGTGTGAAAACTGAGTTTCCTTGAGAGCTGCTTGGAAGCCTGATGGTGTGTGAAGTTAGTGAGCCAAATGGAGTTGTTCTCCCACAAGAACCACTCGACTGATCCTTCTTCAATATGCCCTTCACCAACATGCAGATTTCCTTGATTGAATTAGCTCTCACACCAATATTTGCGTCTAGTGCCTTTGCATTGAGGGCTATCTGAAAACGGCTGTGGCGCTGAAGTTGCCTGTGAATGTGGAGTTGGTGGCATGTGAAACCCGCATGTGGAGCATTCGTTTGTGTGGGATGCTTTACCAGGTTCATTTCAGTCCTAGCCATACAAAGGGCACTAAGCATAGAGTGTGAAAACTGAGTTTCCTTGAGATCTGCTTGGAAGCCTGATGGTGTGTGAAGCTAGTGAGCCAAATGGAGTTGTTCTCCCACAAGAACCACTCGGCTGATCCTTCTTCAATATGCCCTTCACCAACATGCAGTGTTTCCTTGATTGAATTAGCTCTCACACCAATATTTGCGTCTAGAGCCTTTGCATTGAGGGCTATCTGAAAACGGCTGTGGCGCTGAAGTTGCCTGTGAATGTGGAGTTGGTGGCATGTGAAACCCGCATGTGGAGCATTCGTTTGTGTGGGATGCTCTACCAGGTTCATTTCAGTCCTAGCCATACAAAGGGCACTAAGCATAGAGTGTGAAAACTGAGTTTCCTTGAGAGCTGCTTGGAAGCCTGATGGTGTGTGAAGTTAGTGAGCCAAATGGAGTTGTTCTCCCACAAGAACCACTCGGCTGATCCTTCTTCAATATGCCCTTCACCAACATGCAGTGTTTCCTTGATTGAATTAGCTCTCACACCAATATTTGCGTCTAGAGCCTTTGCATTGAGGGCTATCTGAAAACGGCTGTGGCGCTGAAGTTGCCTGTGAATGTGGAGTTGGTGGCATGTGAAACCCGCATGTGGAGCATTCATTTGTGTGGGATGCTCTACCAGGTTCATTCCTAGATAATGCATGCAAAGGGCACTAAGCATAGAGTGTGAAAACTGAGTTTCCTTGAGAGCTGCTTGGAAGCCTGATGGTGTGTGAAGTTAGTGAGCCAAATGGAGTTGTTCTCCCACAAGAACCACTCGGCTGATCCTTCTTCAATATGCCCTTCACCAACATGCAGTGTTTCCTTGATTGAATTAGCTCTCACACCAATATTTGCGTCTAGAGCCTTTGCATTGAGGGCTATCTGAAAACGGCTGTGGCGCTGAAGTTGCCTGTGAATGTGGAGTTGGTGGCATGTGAAACCCGCATGTGGAGCATTCGTTTGTGTGGGATGCTCTACCAGGTTCATTTCAGTCCTAGCCATACAAAGGGCACTAAGCATAGAGTGTGAAAACTGAGTTTCCTTGAGAGCTGCTTGGAAGCCTGATGGTGTGTGAAGTTAGTGAGCCAAATGGAGTTGTTCTCCCACAAGAACCACTCGGCTGATCCTTCTTCAATATGCCCTTCACCAACATGCAGTGTTTCCTTGATTGAATTAGCTCTCACACCAATATTTGCGTCTAGAGCCTTTGCATTGAGGGCTATCTGAAAACGGCTGTGGCGCTGAAGTTGCCTGTGAATGTGGAGTTGGTGGCATGTGAAACCCGCATGTGGAGCATTCGTTTGTGTGGGATGCTCTACCAGGTTCATTTCAGTCCTAGCCATACAAAGGGCACTAAGCATAGAGTGTGAAAACTGAGTTTCCTTGAGAGCTGCTTGGAAGCCTGATGGTGTGTGAAGTTAGTGAGCCAAATGGAGTTGTTCTCCCACAAGAACCACTCGGCTGATCCTTCTTCAATATGCCCTTCACCAACATGCAGTGTTTCCTTGATTGAATTAGCTCTCACACCAATATTTGCGTCTAGAGCCTTTGCATTGAGGGCTATCTGAAAACGGCTGTGGCGCTGAAGTTGCCTGTGAATGTGGAGTTGGTGGCATGTGAAACCCGCATGTGGAGCATTCGTTTGTGTGGGATGCTCTACCAGGTTCATTTCAGTCCTAGCCATACAAAGGGCACTAAGCATAGAGTGTGAAAACTGAGTTTCCTTGAGAGCTGCTTGGAAGCCTGATGGTGTGTGAAGTTAGTGAGCCAAATGGAGTTGTTCTCCCACAAGAACCACTCGGCTGATCCTTCTTCAATATGCCCTTCACCAACATGCAGTGTTTCCTTGATTGAATTAGCTCTCACACCAATATTTGCGTCTAGAGCCTTTGCATTGAGGGCTATCTGAAAACGGCTGTGGCGCTGAAGTTGCCTGTGAATGTGGAGTTGGTGGCATGTGAAACCCGCATGTGGAGCGTTCGTTTGTGTGGGATGCTCTACCAGGTTCATTTCAGTCCTAGCCATACAAAGGGCACTAAGCATAGAGTGTGAAAACTGAGTTTCCTTGAGATCTGCTTGGAAGCCTGATGGTGTGTGAAGCTAGTGAGCCAAATGGAGTTGTTCTCCCACAAGAACCACTCGGCTGATCCTTCTTCAATATGCCCTTCACCAACATGCAGTGTTTCCTTGATTGAATTAGCTCTCACACCAATATTTGCGTCTAGAGCCTTTGCATTGAGGGCTATCTGAAAACGGCTGTGGCGCTGAAGTTGCCTGTGAATGTGGAGTTGGTGGCATGTGAAACCCGCATGTGGAGCATTCGTTTGTGTGGGATGCTCTACCAGGTTCATTTCAGTCCTAGCCATAGAAATGGCACTAAGCATAGAGTGTGAAAACTGAGTTTCTTTGAGAGCTGCTTGGAAGCCTGATGGTGTGTGAAGTTAGTGAGCCAAATGTAGTTGTTCTCCCAGAAGAACCACTCGGCTGATCCTTCTTCAATATGCCCTTCACCAACATGCAGTGTTTCCTTGATTGAATTAGCTCTCACACCAATATTTGCGTCTAGAGCCTTTGCATTGAGGGCTATCTGAAAACGGCTGTGGCGCTGAAGTTGCCTGTGAATGTGGAGTTGGTGGCATGTGAAACCCGCATGTGGAGCATTCATTTGTGTGGGATGCTCTACCAGGTTCATTCCTAGATAATGCATTCAAAGGGCACTAAGCATAGAGTGTGAAAACTGAGTTTCCTTGAGAGCTGCTTGGAAGCCTGATGGTGTGTGAAGTTAGTGAGCCAAATGGAGTTGTTCTCCCAGAAGAACCACTCGGCTGATCCTTCTTCAATATGCCCTTCACCAACATGCAGTGTTTCCTTGATTGAATTAGCTCTCACACCAATATTTGCGTCTAGAGCCTTTGCATTGAGGGCTATCTGAAAACGGCTGTGGCGCTGAAGTTGCCTGTGAATGTGGAGTTGGTGGCATGTGAAACCCGCATGTGGAGCATTCGTTTGTGTGGGATGCTGACCAAGCTTCATTTCAGTCCTAGCCATACAAAGGGCACTAAGCATAGAGTGTGAAAACTGAGTTTCCTTGAGAGCTGCTTGGAAGCCTGATGGTGTGTGAAGTTAGTGAGCCAAATGGAGTTGTTCTCCCACAAGAACCACTCGGCTGATCCTTCTTCAATATGCCCTTCACCAACATGCAGTGTTTCCTTGATTGAATTAGCTCTCACACCAATATTTGCGTCTAGAGCCTTTGCATTGAGGGCTATCTGAAAACGGCTGTGGCGCTGAAGTTGCCTGTGAATGTGGAGTTGGTGGCATGTGAAACCCGCATGTGGAGCATTCGTTTGTGTGGGATGCTCTACCAGGTTCATTTCAGTCCTAGCCATACAAAGGGCACTAAGCATAGAGTGTGAAAACTGAGTTTCCTTGAGAGCTGCTTGGAAGCCTGATGGTGTGTGAAGTTAGTGAGCCAAATGGAGTTGTTCTCCCACAAGAACCACTCGGCTGATCCTTCTTCAATATGCCCTTCACCAACATGCAGTGTTTCCTTGATTGAATTAGCTCTCACACCAATATTTGCGTCTAGAGCCTTTGCATTGAGGGCTATCTGAAAACGGCTGTGGCGCTGAAGTTGCCTGTGAATGTGGAGTTGGTGGCATGTGAAACCCGCATGTGGAGCATTCGTTTGTGTGGGATGCTCTACCAGGTTCATTCCTAGATAATGCACTCAAAGGGCACTAAGCATAGAGTGTGAAAACTGAGTTTCCTTGAGAGCTGCTTGGAGGCCTGATGGTGTGTGAAGTTAGTGAGCCAAATGGAGTTGTTCTCCCACAAGAACCACTCGACTGATCCTTCTTCAATATGCCCTTCACCAACATGCAGTGTTTCCTTGATTGAATTAGCTCTCACACCAATATTTGCGTCTAGAGCCTTTGCATTGAGGGCTATCTGAAAACGGCTGTGGCGCTGAAGTTGCCTGTGAATGTGGAGTTGGTGGCATGTGAAACCCGCATGTGGAGCATTCGTTTGTGTGGGATGCTGACCAAGCTTCATTTCAGTCCTAGCCATACAAAGGGCACTAAGCATAGAGTGTGAAAACTGAGTTTCCTTGAGAGCTGCTTGGAAGCCTGATGGTGTGTGAAGTTAGTGAGCCAAATGGAGTTGTTCTCCCACAAGAACCACTCGACTGATCCTTCTTCAATATGCCCTTCACCAACATGCAGGTTTCCTTGATTGAATTAGCTCTCACACCAATATTTGCGTCTAGTGCCTTTGCATTGAGGGCTATCTGAAAACGGCTGTGGCGCTGAAGTTGCCTGTGAATGTGGAGTTGGTGGCATGTGAAACCCGCATGTGGAGCATTCGTTTGTGTGGGATGCTTTACCAGGTTCATTTCAGTCCTAGCCATACAAAGGGCACTAAGCATAGAGTGTGAAAACTGAGTTTCCTTGAGATCTGCTTGGAAGCCTGATGGTGTGTGAAGCTAGTGAGCCAAATGGAGTTGTTCTCCCACAAGAACCACTCGGCTGATCCTTCTTCAATATGCCCTTCACCAACATGCAGTGTTTCCTTGATTGAATTAGCTCTCACACCAATATTTGCGTCTAGAGCCTTTGCATTGAGGGCTATCTGAAAACGGCTGTGGCGCTGAAGTTGCCTGTGAATGTGGAGTTGGTGGCATGTGAAACCCGCATGTGGAGCATTCGTTTGTGTGGGATGCTCTACCAGGTTCATTTCAGTCCTAGCCATACAAAGGGCACTAAGCATAGAGTGTGAAAACTGAGTTTCCTTGAGAGCTGCTTGGAAGCCTGATGGTGTGTGAAGTTAGTGAGCCAAATGGAGTTGTTCTCCCACAAGAACCACTCGGCTGATCCTTCTTCAATATGCCCTTCACCAACATGCAGTGTTTCCTTGATTGAATTAGCTCTCACACCAATATTTGCGTCTAGAGCCTTTGCATTGAGGGCTATCTGAAAACGGCTGTGGCGCTGAAGTTGCCTGTGAATGTGGAGTTGGTGGCATGTGAAACCCGCATGTGGAGCATTCATTTGTGTGGGATGCTCTACCAGGTTCATTCCTAGATAATGCATGCAAAGGGCACTAAGCATAGAGTGTGAAAACTGAGTTTCCTTGAGAGCTGCTTGGAAGCCTGATGGTGTGTGAAGTTAGTGAGCCAAATGGAGTTGTTCTCCCACAAGAACCACTCGGCTGATCCTTCTTCAATATGCCCTTCACCAACATGCAGTGTTTCCTTGATTGAATTAGCTCTCACACCAATATTTGCGTCTAGAGCCTTTGCATTGAGGGCTATCTGAAAACGGCTGTGGCGCTGAAGTTGCCTGTGAATGTGGAGTTGGTGGCATGTGAAACCCGCATGTGGAGCATTCGTTTGTGTGGGATGCTCTACCAGGTTCATTTCAGTCCTAGCCATACAAAGGGCACTAAGCATAGAGTGTGAAAACTGAGTTTCCTTGAGAGCTGCTTGGAAGCCTGATGGTGTGTGAAGTTAGTGATCCAAATGGTGTTGTTCTCCAACAAGAACCACTCGGCTGATCCTTCTTCAATATGCCCTTCACCAACATGCAGTGTTTCCTTGATTGAATTAGCTCTCACACCAATATTTGCGTCTAGAGCCTTTGCATTGAGGGCTATCTGAAAACGGCTGTGGCGCTGAAGTTGCCTGTGAATGTGGAGTTGGTGGCATGTGAAACCCGCATGTGGAGCATTCGTTTGTGTGGGATGCTCTACCAGGTTCATTTCAGTCCTAGCCATAGAAAGGGCACTAAGCATAGAGTGTGAAAACTGAGTTTCCTTGAGAGCTGCTTGGAAGCCTGATGGTGTGTGAAGTTAGTGAGCCAAATGGAGTTGTTCTCCCACAAGAACCAATCGGCTGATCCTTCTTCAATATGCCCTTCACCAACATGCAGTGTTTCCTTGATTGAATTAGCTCTCACACCAATATTTGCGTCTAGAGCCTTTGCATTGAGGGCTATCTGAAAACGGCTGTGGCGCTGAAGTTGCCTGTGAATGTGGAGTTGGTGGCATGTGAAACCCGCATGTGGAGCATTCGTTTGTGTGGGATGCTCTACCAGGTTCATTTCAGTCCTAGCCATACAAAGGGCACTAAGCATAGAGTGTGAAAACTGAGTTTCCTTGAGAGCTGCTTGGAAGCCTGATGGTGTGTGAAGTTAGTGAGCCAAATGGAGTTGTTCTCCCACAAGAACCACTCGGCTGATCCTTCTTCAATATGCCCTTCACCAACATGCAGTGTTTCCTTGATTGAATTAGCTCTCACACCAATATTTGCGTCTAGAGCCTTTGCATTGAGGGCTATCTGAAAACGGCTGTGGCGCTGAAGTTGCCTGTGAATGTGGAGTTGGTGGCATGTGAAACCCGCATGTGGAGCATTCGTTTGTGTGGGATGCTCTACCAGGTTCATTTCAGTCCTAGCCATACAAAGGGCACTAAGCATAGAGTGTGAAAACTGAGTTTCCTTGAGAGCTGCTTGGAAGCCTGATGGTGTGTGATGTTAGTGAGCCAAATGGAGTTGTTCTCCCACAAGAACCACTCGGCTGATCCTTCTTCAATATGCCCTTCACCAACATGCAGTGTTTCCTTGATTGAATTAGCTCTCACACCAATATTTGCGTCTAGAGCCTTTGCATTGAGGGCTATCTGAAAACGGCTGTGGCGCTGAAGTTGCCTGTGAATGTGGAGTTGGTGGCATGTGAAACCCGCATGTGGAGCATTCGTTTGTGTGGGATGCTGACCAAGCTTCATTTCAGTCCTAGCCATACAAAGGGCACTAAGCATAGAGTGTGAAAACTGAGTTTCCTTGAGATCTGCTTGGAAGCCTGATGGTGTGTGAAGCTAGTGAGCCAAATGGAGTTGTTCTCCCACAAGAACCACTCGGCTGATCCTTCTTCAATATGCCCTTCACCAACATGCAGTGTTTCCTTGATTGAATTAGCTCTCACACCAATATTTGCGTCTAGAGCCTTTGCATTGAGGGCTATCTGAAAACGGCTGTGGCGCTGAAGTTGCCTGTGAATGTGGAGTTGGTGGCATGTGAAACCCGCATGTGGAGCATTCGTTTGTGTGGGATGCTCTACCAGGTTCATTTCAGTCCTAGCCATAGAAAGGGCACTAAGCATAGAGTGTGAAAACTGAGTTTCCTTGAGAGCTGCTTGGAAGCCTGATGGTGTGTGAAGTTAGTGAGCCAAATGGAGTTGTTCTCCCACAAGAACCACTCGGCTGATCCTTCTTCAATATGCCCTTCACCAACATGCAGTGTTTCCTTGATTGAATTAGCTCTCACACCAATATTTGCGTCTAGAGCCTTTGCATTGAGGGCTATCTGAAAACGGCTGTGGCGCTGAAGTTGCCTGTGAATGTGGAGTTGGTGGCATGTGAAACCCGCATGTGGAGCATTCGTTTGTGTGGGATGCTCTACCAGGTTCATTTCAGTCCTAGCCATACAAAGGGCACTAAGCATAGAGTGTGAAAACTGAGTTTCCTTGAGAGCTGCTTGGAAGCCTGATGGTGTGTGATGTTAGTGAGCCAAATGGAGTTGTTCTCCCACAAGAACCACTCGGCTGATCCTTCTTCAATATGCCCTTCACCAACATGCAGTGTTTCCTTGATTGAATTAGCTCTCACACCAATATTTGCGTCTAGAGCCTTTGCATTGAGGGCTATCTGAAAACGGCTGTGGCGCTGAAGTTGCCTGTGAATGTGGAGTTGGTGGCATGTGAAACCCGCATGTGGAGCATTCGTTTGTGTGGGATGCTGACCAAGCTTCATTTCAGTCCTAGCCATACAAAGGGCACTAAGCATAGAGTGTGAAAACTGAGTTTCCTTGAGATCTGCTTGGAAGCCTGATGGTGTGTGAAGCTAGTGAGCCAAATGGAGTTGTTCTCCCACAAGAACCACTCGGCTGATCCTTCTTCAATATGCCCTTCACCAACATGCAGTGTTTCCTTGATTGAATTAGCTCTCACACCAATATTTGCGTCTAGAGCCTTTGCATTGAGGGCTATCTGAAAACGGCTGTGGCGCTGAAGTTGCCTGTGAATGTGGAGTTGGTGGCATGTGAAACCCGCATGTGGAGCATTCGTTTGTGTGGGATGCTCTACCAGGTTCATTTCAGTCCTAGCCATAGAAAGGGCACTAAGCATAGAGTGTGAAAACTGAGTTTCTTTGAGAGCTGCTTGGAAGCCTGATGGTGTGTGAAGTTAGTGAGCCAAATGTAGTTGTTCTCCCAGAAGAACCACTCGGCTGATCCTTCTTCAATATGCCCTTCACCAACATGCAGTGTTTCCTTGATTGAATTAGCTCTCACACCAATATTTGCGTCTAGAGCCTTTGCATTGAGGGCTATCTGAAAACGGCTGTGGCGCTGAAGTTGCCTGTGAATGTGGAGTTGGTGGCATGTGAAACCCGCATGTGGAGCATTCATTTGTGTGGGATGCTCTACCAGGTTCATTCCTAGATAATGCATTCAAAGGGCACTAAGCATAGAGTGTGAAAACTGAGTTTCCTTGAGAGCTGCTTGGAAGCCTGATGGTGTGTGAAGTTAGTGAGCCAAATGGAGTTGTTCTCCCACAAGAACCACTCGGCTGATCCTTCTTCAATATGCACTTCACCAACATGCAGTGTTTCCTTGATTGAATTAGCTCTCACACCAATATTTGCGTCTAGAGCCTTTGCATTGAGGGCTATCTGAAAACGGCTGTGGCGCTGAAGTTGCCTGTGAATGTGGAGTTGGTGGCATGTGAAACCCGCATGTGGAGCATTCGTTTGTGTGGGATGCTGACCAAGCTTCATTTCAGTCCTAGCCATACAAAGGGCACTAAGCATAGAGTGTGAAAACTGAGTTCCTTGAGAGCTGCTTGGAAGCCTGATGGTGTGTGAAGTTAGTGAGCCAAATGGAGTTGTTCTCCCACAAGAACCACTCGGCTGATCCTTCTTCAATATGCCCTTCACCAACATGCAGTGTTTCCTTGATTGAATTAGCTCTCACACCAATATTTGCGTCTAGAGCCTTTGCATTGAGGGCTATCTGAAAACGGCTGTGGCGCTGAAGTTGCCTGTGAATGTGGAGTTGGTGGCATGTGAAACCCGCATGTGGAGCATTCGTTTGTGTGGGATGCTCTACCAGGTTCATTTCAGTCCTAGCCATACAAAGGGCACTAAGCATAGAGTGTGAAAACTGAGTTTCCTTGAGAGCTGCTTGGAAGCCTGATGGTGTGTGAAGTTAGTGAGCCTAATGGAGTTGTTCTCCCACAAGAACCACTCGGCTGATCCTTCTTCAATATGCCCTTCACCAACATGCAGTGTTTCCTTGATTGAATTAGCTCTCACACCAATATTTGCGTCTAGAGCCTTTGCATTGAGGGCTATCTGAAAACGGCTGTGGCGCTGAAGTTGCCTGTGAATGTGGAGTTGGTGGCATGTGAAACCCGCATGTGGAGCATTCGTTTGTGTGGGATGTTCTACCAGGTTCATTCCTAGATAATGCACTCAAAGGGCACTAAGCATAGAGTGTGAAAACTGAGTTTCCTTTAGAGCTGCTTGGAAGCCTGATGGTGTGTGAAGTTAGTGAGCCAAATGGAGTTGTTCTCCCACAAGAACCACTCGACTGATCCTTCTTCAATATGCCCTTCACCAACATGCAGTGTTTCCTTGATTGAATTAGCTCTCACACCAATATTTGCGTCTAGAGCCTTTGCATTGAGGGCTATCTGAAAACGGCTGTGGCGCTGAAGTTGCCTGTGAATGTGGAGTTGGTGGCATGTGAAACCCGCATGTGGAGCATTCGTTTGTGTGGGATGCTCTACCAGGTTCATTCCTAGATAATGCACTCAAATGGCACTAAGCATAGAGTGTGAAAACTGAGTTTCCTTGAGAGCTGCTTGGAAGCCTGGTGGTGTGTGAAGTTAGTGAGCCAAATGGAGTTGTTCTCCCACAAGAACCACTCGGCTGATCCTTCTTCAATATGCCCTTCACCAACATGCAGTGTTTCCTTGATTGAATTAGCTCTCACACCAATATTTGCGTCTAGAGCCTTTGCATTGAGGGCTATCTGAAAACGGCTGTGGCGCTGAAGTTGCCTGTGAATGTGGAGTTGCTGGCATGTGAAACCCGCATGTGGAGCATTCGTTTGTGTGGGATGCTCTACCAGGTTCATTCCTAGATAATGCACTCAAAGGGCACTAAGCATAGAGTGTGAAAACTGAGTTTCCTTGAGAGCTGCTTGGAAGCCTGATGGTGTGTGAAGTTAGTGAGCCAAATGGAGTTGTTCTCCCACAAGAACCACTCGGCTGATCCTTCTTCAATATGCCCTTCACCAACATGCAGTGTTTCCTTGATTGAATTAGCTCTCACACCAATATTTGCGTCTAGAGCCTTTGCATTGAGGGCTATCTGAAAACGGCTGTGGCGCTGAAGTTGCCTGTGAATGTGGAGTTGGTGGCATGTGAAACCCGCATGTGGAGCATTCGTTTGTTTGGGATGCTGACCAAGCTTCATTTCAGTCCTAGCCATACAAAGGGCACTAAGCATAGAGTGTGAAAACTGAGTTTCCTTGAGAGCTGCTTGGAAGCCTGATGGTGTGTGAAGTTAGTGAGCCAAATGGAGTTGTTCTCCCACAAGAACCACTCGGCTGATCCTTCTTCAATATGCCCTTCACCAACATGCAGTGTTTCCTTGATTGAATTAGCTCTCACACCAATATTTGCGTCTAGTGCCTTTGCATTGAGGGCTATCTGAAAACGGCTGTGGCGCTGAAGTTGCCTGTGAATGTGGAGTTGGTGGCATGTGAAACCCGCATGTGGAGCATTCGTTTGTGTGGGATGGTTTACCAGGTTCATTTCAGTCCTAGCCATACAAAGGGCACTAAGCATAGAGTGTGAAAACTGAGTTTCCTTGAGATCTGCTTGGAAGCCTGATGGTGTGTGAAGCTAGTGAGCCAAATGGAGTTGTTCTCCCACAAGAACCACTCGGCTGATCCTTCTTCAATATGCCCTTCACCAACATGCAGTGTTTCCTTGATTGAATTAGCTCTCACACCAATATTTGTGTCTAGAGCCTTTGCATTGAGGGCTATCTGAAAACGGCTGTGGGGCTGAAGTTGCCTGTGAATGTGGAGTTGGTGGCATGTGAAACCCGCATGTGGAGCATTCGTTTGTGTGGGATGCTCTACCAGGTTCATTTCAGTCCTAGCCATACAAAGGGCACTAAGCATAGAGTGTGAAAACTGAGTTTCCTTGAGAGCTGCTTGGAAGCCTGATGGTGTGTGAAGTTAGTGAGCCAAATGGAGTTGTTCTCCCACAAGAACCACTCGGCTGATCCTTCTTCAATATGCCCTTCACCAACATGCAGTGTTTCCTTGATTGAATTAGCTCTCACACCAATATTTGCGTCTAGAGCCTTTGCATTGAGGGCTATCTGAAAACGGCTGTGGCGCTGAAGTTGCCTGTGAATATGGAGTTGGTGGCATGTGAAACCCGCATGTGGAGCATTCGTTTGTGTGGGATGCTCTACCAGGTTCATTCCTAGATAATGCACTCAAAGGGCACTAAGCATAGAGTGTGAAAACTGAGTTTCTTTGAGAGCTGCTTGGAAGCCTGATGGTGTGTGAAGTTAGTGAGCCAAATGTAGTTGTTCTCCCAGAAGAACCACTCGGCTGATCCTTCTTCAATATGCCCTTCACCAACATGCAGTGTTTCCTTGATTGAATTAGCTCTCACACCAATATTTGCGTCTAGAGCCTTTGCATTGAGGGCTATCTGAAAACGGCTGTGGCGCTGAAGTTGCCTGTGAATGTGGAGTTGGTGGCATGTGAAACCCGCATGTGGAGCATTCGTTTGTGTGGGATGCTCTACCAGGTTCATTCCTAGATAATGCATTCAAAGGGCACTAAGCATAGAGTGTGAAAACTGAGTTTCCTTGAGAGCTGCTTGGAAGCCTGATGGTGTGTGAAGTTAGTGAGCCAAATGGAGTTGTTCTCCCACAAGAACCACTCGACTGATCCTTCTTCAATATGCCCTTCACCAACATGCAGGTTTCCTTGATTGAATTAGCTCTCACACCAATATTTGCGTCTAGTGCCTTTGCATTGAGGGCTATCTGAAAACGGCTGTGGCGCTGAAGTTGCCTGTGAATGTGGAGTTGGTGGCATGTGAAACCCGCATGTGGAGCATTCGTTTGTGTGGGATGCTTTACCAGGTTCATTTCAGTCCTAGCCATACAAAGGGCACTAAGCATAGAGTGTGAAAACTGAGTTTCCTGAGAGCTGCTTGGAAGCCTGATGGTGTGTGAATTTAGTGAGCCAAATGGAGTTGTTCTCCCACAAGAACCACTCGGCTGATCCTTCTTCAATATGCCCTTCACCAACATGCAGTGTTTCCTTGATTGAATTAGCTCTCACACCAATATTTGCGTCTAGAGCCTTTGCATTGAGGGCTATCTGAAAACGGCTGTGGCGCTGAAGTTGCCTGTGAATGTGGAGTTGGTGGCATGTGAAACCCGCATGTGGAGCATTCGTTTGTGTGGGATGCTTTACCAGGTTCATTTCAGTCCTAGCCATACAAAGGGCACTAAGCATAGAGTGTGAAAACTGAGTTTCCTTGAGAGCTGCTTGGAAGCCTGATGGTGTGTGAAGTTAGTGAGCCAAATGGAGTTGTTCTCCCACAAGAACCACTCGGCTGATCCTTCTTCAATATGCCCTTCACCAACATGCAGTGTTTCCTTGATTGAATTAGCTCTCACACCAATATTTGCGTCTAGTGCCTTTGCATTGAGGGCTATCTGAAAACGGCTGTGGCGCTGAAGTTGCCTGTGAATGTGGAGTTGGTGGCATGTGAAACCCGCATGTGGAGCATTCATTTGTGTGGGATGCTCTACCAGGTTCATTCCTAGATAATGCATTCAAAGGGCACTAAGCATAGAGTGTGAAAACTGAGTTTCCTTGAGAGCTGCTTGGAAGCCTGATGGTGTGTGAAGTTAGTGAGCCAAATGGAGTTGTTCTCCCACAAGAACCACTCGGCTGATCCTTCTTCAATATGCCCTTCACCAACATGCAGTGTTTCCTTGATTGAATTAGCTCTCACACCAATATTTGCGTCTAGAGCCTTTGCATTGAGGGCTATCTGAAAACGGCTGTGGCGCTGAAGTTGCCTGTGAATGTGGAGTTGGTGGCATGTGAAACCCGCATGTGGAGCATTCGTTTGTGTGGGATGCTCTACCAGGTTCATTCCTAGATAATGCACTCAAAGGGCACTAAACATAGAGTGTGAAAACTGAGTTTCCTTGAGAGCTGCTTGGAAGCCTGATGGTGTGTGAAGTTAGTGAGCCAAATGGAGTTGTTCTCCCACAAGAACCACTCGGCTGATCCTTCTTCAATATGCCCTTCACCAACATGCAGTGTTTCCTTGATTGAATTAGCTCTCACACCAATATTTGCGTCTAGAGCCTTTGCATTGAGGGCTATCTGAAAACGGCTGTGGCGCTGAAGTTGCCTGTGAATGTGGAGTTGGTGGCATGTGAAACCCGCATGTGGAGCATTCGTTTGTGTGGGATGCTGACCAAGCCTCATTTCAGTCCTAGCCATACAAAGGGCACTAAGCATAGAGTGTGAAAACTGAGTTTCCTTGAGAGCTGCTTGGAAGCCTGATGGTGTGTGAAGTTAGTGAGGCCAAATGGAGTTGTTCTCCCACAAGAACCACTCGGCTGATCCTTCTTCAATATGCCCTTCACCAACATGCAGTGTTTCCTTGATTGAATTAGCTCTCACACCAATATTTGCGTCTAGAGCCTTTGCATTGAGGGCTATCTGAAAACGGCTGGTGGCGCTGAAGTTGCCTGTGAATGTGGAGTTGGTGGCATGTGAAACCCGCATGTGGAGCATTCGTTTGTGTGGGATGCTCCAGGTTCATTTCAGTCCTAGCCATACAAAGGGCACTAAGCATAGAGTGTGAAAACTGAGTTTCCTTGAGAGCTGCTTGGAAGCCTCATGGTGTGTGAAGTTAGTGAGCCAAATGGAGTTGTTCTCCCACAAGAACCACTCGGCTGATCCTTCTTCAATATGCCCTTCACCAACATGCAGTGTTTCCTTGATTGAATTAGCTCTCACACCAATATTTGCGTCTAGAGCCTTTGCATTGAGGGCTATCTGAAAACGGCTGTGGCGCTGAAGTTGCCTGTGAATGTGGAGTTGGTGGCATGTGAAACCCGCATGTGGAGCATTCGTTTGTGTGGGATGCTGACCAAGCTTCATTTCAGTCCTAGCCATACAAAGGGCACTAAGCATAGAGTGTGAAAACTGAGTTTCCTTGAGAGCTGCTTGGAAGCCTGATGGTGTGTGAAGTTAGTGAGCCAAATGGAGTTGTTCTCCCACAAGAACCACTCGGCTGATCCTTCTTCAATATGCCCTTCACCAACATGCAGGTTTCCTTGATTGAATTAGCTCTCACACCAATATTTGCGTCTAGTGCCTTTGCATTGAGGGCTATCTGAAAACGGCTGTGGCGCTGAAGTTGCCTGTGAATGTGGAGTTGGTGGCATGTGAAACCCGCATGTGGAGCATTCGTTTGTGTGGGATGCTTTACCAGGTTCATTTCAGTCCTAGCCATACAAAGGGCACTAAGCATAGAGTGTGAAAACTGAGTTTCCTTGAGATCTGCTTGGAAGCCTGATGGTGTGTGAAGCTAGTGAGCCAAATGGAGTTGTTCTCCCACAAGAACCACTCGACTGATCCTTCTTCAATATGCCCTTCACCAACATGCAGTGTTTCCTTGATTGAATTAGCTCTCACACCAATATTTGCGTCTAGAGCCTTTGCATTGAGGGCTATCTGAAAACGGCTGTGGCGCTGAAGTTGCCTGTGAATGTGGAGTTGGTGGCATGTGAAACCCGCATGTGGAGCATTCATTTGTGTGGGATACTCTACCAGGTTCATTCCTAGATAATGCATTCAAAGGGCACTAAGCATAGAGTGTGAAAACTGAGTTTCCTTGAGAGCTGCTTGGAAGCCTGATGGTGTGTGAAGTTAGTGAGCCAAATGGAGTTGTTCTCCCACAAGAACCACTCGGCTGATCCTTCTTCAATATGCCCTTCACCAACATGCAGTGTTTCCTTGATTGAATTAGCTCTCACACCAATATTTGCGTCTAGAGCCTTTGCATTGAGGGCTATCTGAAAACGGCTGTGGCGCTGAAGTTGCCTGTGAATGTGGAGTTGGTGGCATGTGAAACCCGCATGTGGAGCATTCGTTTGTGTGGGATGCTTTACCAGGTTCATTTCAGTCCTAGCCATACAAAGGGCACTAAGCATAGAGTGTGAAAACTGAGTTTCCTTGAGATCTGCTTGGAAGCCTGATGGTGTGTGAAGCTAGTGAGCCAAATGGAGTTGTTCTCCCACAAGAACCACTCGACTGATCCTTCTTCAATATGCCCTTCACCAACATGCAGTGTTTCCTTGATTGAATTAGCTCTCACACCAATATTTGCGTCTAGAGCCTTTGCATTGAGGGCTATCTGAAAACGGCTGTGGCGCTGAAGTTGCCTGTGAATGTGGAGTTGGTGGCATGTGAAACCCGCATGTGGAGCATTCATTTGTGTGGGATACTCTACCAGGTTCATTCCTAGATAATGCATTCAAAGGGCACTAAGCATAGAGTGTGAAAACTGAGTTTCCTTGAGAGCTGCTTGGAAGCCTGATGGTGTGTGAAGTTAGTGAGCCAAATGGAGTTGTTCTCCCACAAGAACCACTCGGCTGATCCTTCTTCAATATGCCCTTCACCAACATGCAGTGTTTCCTTGATTGAATTAGCTCTCACACCAATATTTGCGTCTAGAGCCTTTGCATTGAGGGCTATCTGAAAACGGCTGTGGCGCTGAAGTTGCCTGTGAATGTGGAGTTGGTGGCATGTGAAACCCGCATGTGGAGCATTCGTTTGTGTGGGATGCTCTACCAGGTTCATTCCTAGATAATGCACTCAAAGGGCACTAAACATAGAGTGTGAAAACTGAGTTTCCTTGAGAGCTGCTTGGAAGCCTGATGGTGTGTGAAGTTAGTGAGCCAAATGGAGTTGTTCTCCCACAAGAACCACTCGGCTGATCCTTCTTCAATATGCCCTTCACCAACATGCAGTGTTTCCTTGATTGAATTAGCTCTCACACCAATATTTGCGTCTAGAACCTTTGCATTGAGGGCTATCTGAAAACGGCTGTGGCGCTGAAGTTGCCTGTGAATGTGGAGTTGGTGGCATGTGAAACCCGCATGTGGAGCATTCGTTTGTGTGGGATGCTCTACCAGGTTCATTCCTAGATAATGCACTCAAAGGGCACTAAGCATAGAGTGTGAAAACTGAGTTTCCTTGAGAGCTGCTTGGAAGCCTGATGGTGTGTGAAGTTAGTGAGCCAAATGGAGTTGTTCTCCCAGAAGAACCACTCGGCTGATCCTTCTTCAATATGCCCTTCACCAACATGCAGTGTTTCCTTGATTGAATTAGCTCTCACACCAATATTTGCGTCTAGAGCCTTTGCATTGAGGGCTATCTGAAAACGGCTGTGGCGCTGAAGTTGCCTGTGAATGTGGAGTTGGTGGCATGTGAAACCCGCATGTGGAGCATTCGTTTGTGTGGGATACTGACCAAGCTTCATTTCAGTCCTAGCCATACAAAGGGCACTAAGCATAGAGTGTGAAAACTGAGTTTCCTTGAGAGCTGCTTGGAAGCCTGATGGTGTGTGAAGTTAGTGAGCCAAATGGAGTTGTTCTCCCACAAGAACCACTCGGCTGATCCTTCTTCAATATGCCCTTCACCAACATGCAGTGTTTCCTTGATTGAATTAGCTCTCACACCAATATTTGCGTCTAGTGCCTTTGCATTGAGGGCTATCTGAAAACGGCTGTGGCGCTGAAGTTGCCTGTGAATGTGGAGTTGGTGGCATGTGAAACCCGCATGTGGAGCATTCGTTTGTGTGGGATGGTTTACCAGGTTCATTTCAGTCCTAGCCATACAAAGGGCACTAAGCATAGAGTGTGAAAACTGAGTTTCCTTGAGATCTGCTTGGAAGCCTGATGGTGTGTGAAGCTAGTGAGCCAAATGGAGTTGTTCTCCCACAAGAACCACTCGGCTGATCCTTCTTCAATATGCCCTTCACCAACATGCAGTGTTTCCTTGATTGAATTAGCTCTCACACCAATATTTGCGTCTAGAGCCTTTGCATTGAGGGCTATCTGAAAACGGCTGTGGCGCTGAAGTTGCCTGTGAATGTGGAGTTGGTGGCATGTGAAACCCGCATGTGGAGCATTCGTTTGTGTGGGATGCTCTACCAGGTTCATTTCAGTCCTAGCCATACAAAGGGCACTAAGCATAGAGTGTGAAAACTGAGTTTCCTTGAGAGCTGCTTGGAAGCCTCATGGTGTGTGAAGTTAGTGAGCCAAATGGAGTTGTTCTCCCACAAGAACCACTCGGCTGATCCTTCTTCAATATGCCCTTCACCAACATGCAGTGTTTCCTTGATTGAATTAGCTCTCACACCAATATTTGCGTCTAGAGCCTTTGCATTGAGGGCTATCTGAAAACGGCTGTGGCGCTGAAGTTGCCTGTGAATGTGGAGTTGGTGGCATGTGAAACCCGCATGTGGAGCATTCGTTTGTGTGGGATGCTCTACCAGGTTCATTTCAGTCCTAGCCATACAAAGGGCACTAAGCATAGAGTGTGAAAACTGAGTTTCCTTGAGAGCTGCTTGGAAGCCTGATGGTGTGTGAAGTTAGTGAGCCAAATGGAGTTGTTCTCCCACAAGAACCACTCGGCTGATCCTTCTTCAATATGCCCTTCACCAACATGCAGTGTTTCCTTGATTGAATTAGCTCTCACACCAATATTTGCGTCTAGAGCCTTTGCATTGAGGGCTATCTGAAAACGGCTGTGGCGCTGAAGTTGCCTGTGAATGTGGAGTTGGTGGCATGTGAAACCCGCATGTGGAGCATTCGTTTGTGTGGGATGCTGACCAAGCTTCATTTCAGTCCTAGCCATACAAAGGGCACTAAGCATAGAGTGTGAAAACTGAGTTTCCTTGAGAGCTGCTTGGAAGCCTGATGGTGTGTGAAGTTAGTGAGCCAAATGGAGTTGTTCTCCCACAAGAACCACTCGACTGATCCTTCTTCAATATGCCCTTCACCAACATGCAGGTTTCCTTGATTGAATTAGCTCTCACACCAATATTTGCGTCTAGTGCCTTTGCATTGAGGGCTATCTGAAAACGGCTGTGGCGCTGAAGTTGCCTGTGAATGTGGAGTTGGTGGCATGTGAAACCCGCATGTGGAGCATTCGTTTGTGTGGGATGCTTTACCAGGTTCATTTCAGTCCTAGCCATACAAAGGGCACTAAGCATAGAGTGTGAAAACTGAGTTTCCTTGAGATCTGCTTGGAAGCCTGATGGTGTGTGAAGCTAGTGAGCCAAATGGAGTTGTTCTCCCACAAGAACCACTCGGCTGATCCTTCTTCAATATGCCCTTCACCAACATGCAGTGTTTCCTTGATTGAATTAGCTCTCACACCAATATTTGCGTCTAGAGCCTTTGCATTGAGGGCTATCTGAAAACGGCTGTGGCGCTGAAGTTGCCTGTGAATGTGGAGTTGGTGGCATGTGAAACCCGCATGTGGAGCATTCGTTTGTGTGGGATGCTCTACCAGGTTCATTTCAGTCCTAGCCATACAAAGGGCACTAAGCATAGAGTGTGAAAACTGAGTTTCCTTGAGAGCTGCTTGGAAGCCTGATGGTGTGTGAAGTTAGTGAGCCAAATGGAGTTGTTCTCCCACAAGAACCACTCAGCTGATCCTTCTTCAATATGCCCTTCACCAACATGCAGTGTTTCCTTGATTGAATTAGCTCTCACACCAATATTTGCGTCTAGAGCCTTTGCATTGAGGGCTATCTGAAAACGGCTGTGGCGCTGAAGTTGCCTGTGAATGTGGAGTTGGTGGCATGTGAAACCCGCATGTGGAGCATTCGTTTGTGTGGGATGCTCTACCAGGTTCATTTCAGTCCTAGCCATACAAAGGGCACTAAGCATAGAGTGTGAAAACTGAGTTTCCTTGAGAGCTGCTTGGAAGCCTGATGGTGTGTGAAGTTAGTGATCCAAATGGAGTTGTTCTCCAACAAGAACCACTCGGCTGATCCTTCTTCAATATGCCCTTCACCAACATGCAGTGTTTCCTTGATTGAATTAGCTCTCACACCAATATTTGCGTCTAGAGCCTTTGCATTGAGGGCTATCTGAAAACGGCTGTGGCGCTGAAGTTGCCTGTGAATGTGGAGTTGGTGGCATGTGAAACCCGCATGTGGAGCATTCGTTTGTGTGGGATGCTCTACCAGGTTCATTTCAGTCCTAGCCATACAAAGGGCACTAAGCATAGAGTGTGAAAACTGAGTTTCCTTGAGAGCTGCTTGGAAGCCTGATGGTGTGTGAAGTTAGTGAGCCAAATGGAGTTGTTCTCCCACAAGAACCACTCGGCTGATCCTTCTTCAATATGCCCTTCACCAACATGCAGTGTTTCCTTGATTGAATTAGCTCTCACACCAATATTTGCGTCTAGAGCCTTTGCATTGAGGGCTATCTGAAAACGGCTGTGGCGCTGAAGTTGCCTGTGAATGTGGAGTTGGTGGCATGTGAAACCCGCATGTGGAGCATTCGTTTGTGTGGGATGCTCTACCAGGTTCATTTCAGTCCTAGCCATACAAAGGGCACTAAGCATAGAGTGTGAAAACTGAGTTTCCTTGAGAGCTGCTTGGAAGCCTGATGGTGTGTGAAGTTAGTGAGCCAAATGGAGTTGTTCTCCCACAAGAACCACTCGGCTGATCCTTCTTCAATATGCCCTTCACCAACATGCAGTGTTTCCTTGATTGAATTAGCTCTCACACCAATATTTGCGTCTAGAGCCTTTGCATTGAGGGCTATCTGAAAACGGCTGTGGCGCTGAAGTTGCCTGTGAATGTGGAGTTGGTGGCATGTGAAACCCGCATGTGGAGCATTCATTTGTGTGGGATGCTCTACCAGGTTCATTCCTAGATAATGCATTCAAAGGGCACTAAGCATAGAGTGTGAAAACTGAGTTTCCTTGAGAGCTGCTTGGAAGCCTGATGGTGTGTGAAGTTAGTGAGCCAAATGGAGTTGTTCTCCCACAAGAACCACTCGGCTGATCCTTCTTCAATATGCCCTTCACCAACATGCAGTGTTTCCTTGATTGAATTAGCTCTCACACCAATATTTGCGTCTAGAGCCTTTGCATTGAGGGCTATCTGAAAACGGCTGTGGCGCTGAAGTTGCCTGTGAATGTGGAGTTGGTGGCATGTGAAACCCGCATGTGGAGCATTCGTTTGTGTGGGATGCTCTACCAGGTTCATTTCAGTCCTAGCCATACAAAGGGCACTAAGCATAGAGTGTGAAAACTGAGTTTCCTTGAGAGCTGCTTGGAAGCCTGATGGTGTGTGAAGTTAGTGAGCCAAATGGAGTTGTTCTCCCACAAGAACCACTCGGCTGATCCTTCTTCAATATGCCCTTCACCAACATGCAGTGTTTCCTTGATTGAATTAGCTCTCACACCAATATTTGCGTCTAGAGCCTTTGCATTGAGGGCTATCTGAAAACGGCTGTGGCGCTGAAGTTGCCTGTGAATGTGGAGTTGGTGGCATGTGAAACCCGCATGTGGAGCATTCGTTTGTGTGGGATGCTCTACCAGGTTCATTTCAGTCCTAGCCATACAAAGGGCACTAAGCATAGAGTGTGAAAACTGAGTTTCCTTGAGAGCTGCTTGGAAGCCTGATGGTGTGTGAAGTTAGTGAGCCAAATGGAGTTGTTCTCCCAGAAGAACCACTCGGCTGATCCTTCTTCAATATGCCCTTCACCAACATGCAGTGTTTCCTTGATTGAATTAGCTCTCACACCAATATTTGCGTCTAGAGCCTTTGCATTGAGGGCTATCTGAAAACGGCTGTGGCGCTGAAGTTGCCTGTGAATGTGGAGTTGGTGGCATGTGAAACCCGCATGTGGAGCATTCGTTTGTGTGGGATGCTCTACCAGGTTCATTTCAGTCCTAGCCATACAAAGGGCACTAAGCATAGAGTGTGAAAACTGAGTTTCCTTGAGATCTGCTTGGAAGCCTGATGGTGTGTGAAGTTAGTGAGCCAAATGGAGTTGTTCTCCCACAAGAACCACTCGGCTGATCCTTCTTCAATATGCCCTTCACCAACATGCAGTGTTTCCTTGATTGAATTAGCTCTCACACCAATATTTGCGTCTAGAGCCTTTGCATTGAGGGCTATCTGAAAACGGCTGTGGCGCTGAAGTTGCCTGTGAATGTGGAGTTGGTGGCATGTGAAACCCGCATGTGGAGCATTCGTTTGTGTGGGATGCTTTACCAGGTTTTTCAGTCCTAGCCATACAAAGGGCACTAAGCATAGAGTGTGAAAACTGAGTTTCCTTGAGAGCTGCTTGGAAGCCTGATGGTGTGTGAAGTTAGTGAGCCAAATGGAGTTGTTCTCCCACAAGAACCACTCGGCTGATCCTTCTTCAATATGCCCTTCACCAACATGCAGTGTTTCCTTGATTGAATTAGCTCTCACACCAATATTTGCGTCTAGAGCCTTTGCATTGAGGGCTATCTGAAAACGGCTGTGGCGCTGAAGTTGCCTGTGAATGTGGAGTTGGTGGCATGTGAAACCCGCATGTGGAGCATTCATTTGTGTGGGATGCTCTACCAGGTTCATTCCTAGATAATGCATTCAAAGGGCACTAAGCATAGAGTGTGAAAACTGAGTTTCCTTGAGAGCTGCTTGGAAGCCTGATGGTGTGTGAAGTTAGTGAGCCAAATGGAGTTGTTCACCCACAAGAACCACTCGGCTGATCCTTCTTCAATATGCCCTTCACCAACATGCAGTGTTTCCTTGATTGAATTAGCTCTCACACCAATATTTGCGTCTAGAGCCTTTGCATTGAGGGCTATCTGAAAACGGCTGTGTCGCTGAAGTTGCCTGTGAATGTGGAGTTGGTGGCATGTGAAACCCGCATGTGGAGCATTCGTTTGTGTGGGATGCTCTACCAGGTTCATTTCAGTCCTAGCCATACAAAGGGCACTAAGCATAGAGTGTGAAAACTGAGTTTCCTTGAGAGCTGCTTGGAAGCCTGATGGTGTGTGAAGTTAGTGAGCCAAATGGAGTTGTTCTCCCACAAGAACCACTCGGCTGATCCTTCTTCAATATGCCCTTCACCAACATGCAGTGTTTCCTTGATTGAATTAGCTCTCACACCAATATTTGCGTCTAGAGCCTTTGCATTGAGGGCTATCTGAAAACGGCTGTGGCGCTGAAGTTGCCTGTGAATGTGGAGTTGGTGGCATGTGAAACCCGCATGTGGAGCATTCGTTTGTGTGGGATGCTCTACCAGGTTCATTCCTAGATAATGCACTCAAAGGGCACTAAGCATAGAGTGTGAAAACTGAGTTTCCTTGAGAGCTGCTTGGAAGCCTGATGGTGTGTGAAGTTAGTGAGCCAAATGGAGTTGTTCTCCCACAAGAACCACTCGGCTGATCCTTCTTCAATATGCCCTTCACCAACATGCAGTGTTTCCTTGATTGAATTAGCTCTCACACCAATATTTGCGTCTAGAGCCTTTGCATTGAGGGCTATCTGAAAACGGCTGTGGCGCTGAAGTTGCCTGTGAATGTGGAGTTGGTGGCATGTGAAACCCGCATGTGGAGCATTCGTTTGTGTGGGATGCTCTACCAGGTTCATTTCAGTCCTAGCCATACAAAGGGCACTAAGCATAGAGTGTGAAAACTGAGTTTCCTTGAGAGCTGCTTGGAAGCCTGATGGTGTGTGAAGTTAGTGAGCCAAATGGAGTTGTTCTCCCACAAGAACCACTCGACTGATCCTTCTTCAATATGCCCTTCACCAACATGCAGTGTTTCCTTGATTGAATTAGCTCTCACACCAATATTTGCGTCTAGTGCCTTTGCATTGAGGGCTATCTGAAAACGGCTGTGGCGCTGAAGTTGCCTGTGAATGTGGAGTTGGTGGCATGTGAAACCCACATGTGGAGCATTCGTTTCTGTGGGATGCTTTACCAGGTTCATTTCAGTCCTAGCCATACAAAGGGCACTAAGCATAGAGTGTGAAAACTGAGTTTCCTTGAGAGCTGCTTGGAAGCCTGATGGTGTGTGAAGTTAGTGAGCCAAATGGAGTTGTTCTCCCACAAGAACCACTCGGCTGATCCTTCTTCAATATGCCCTTCACCAACATGCAGTGTTTCCTTGATTGAATTAGCTCTCACACCAATATTTGCGTCTAGAGCCTTTGCATTGAGGGCTATCTGAAAACGGCTGTGGCGCTGAAGTTGCCTGTGAATGTGGAGTTGGTGGCATGTGAAACCCGCATGTGGAGCATTCATTTGTGTGGGATGCTCTACCAGGTTCATTCCTAGATAATGCATTCAAAGGGCACTAAGCATAGAGTGTGAAAACTGAGTTTCCTTGAGAGCTGCTTGGAAGCCTGATGGTGTGTGAAGTTAGTGAGCCAAATGGAGTTGTTCTCCCACAAGAACCACTCGGCTGATCCTTCTTCAATATGCCCTTCACCAACATGCAGTGTTTCCTTGATTGAATTAGCTCTCACACCAATATTTGCGTCTAGAGCCTTTGCATTGAGGGCTATCTGAAAACGGCTGTGGCGCTGAAGTTGCCTGTGAATGTGGAGTTGGTGGCATGTGAAACCCGCATGTGGAGCATTCGTTTGTGTGGGATGCTCTACCAGGTTCATTTCAGTCCTAGCCATACAAAGGGCACTA